>NC_088346.1:23945000-24092500 GCF_036884655.1 Musa acuminata AAA Group
GGCTTTCAAAAGTCTTCTCTTCCAATAAACGATTGGAATGAGTTGGAGAAGAAAACTTTCTCTTTAAATGCCAAGGCTATGAATGCCTTATTTTGTGCTTTGGGCAAAAATGAATTTAATCAAGTTTTTATTTACGAAATGGCTTTCGATATTTGGCATACTCTTGAAACCACACACAAAGGCACTAGTAGAGTATATGATTCAAAGATTAATCTTTTGATGCATGATTTTGAGTTATTTCGAATGAAGTCCGAAACTATTATTGATATATACACCCACTTTATGGATGTCGTCAATAGTTTAAAAGCTCTTGGCAAATATTTTTCAAATTGTGAACTTGTTAACAAGATATTAAGATCCCTTCCAAAGAGTTGGGATCTGAAAGTAACTACAATACAAGAGGCAAAAGATCTCAACAATTTTTCACTTTAAGAACTTTTTGGTTTAATGATGACATATGAAATGGCGCACAATGCATATGATGAACATGATGAACAAAACAAACATTAGAACAACCTTCCAAAGAATATGAAGGATTTGGCACTTCGAATATTAGAATACCACTTGAGTGATAACTCAAGTGATGATGATGATGACTTTGAACTTCTCACTATAAAATTGAGAAAGTTATAAAACAAGAATTAAAGAATAAAAATGAACTTAAAAAGAAGAAGTTTTTAAAGAGAAAGATGACTTGGGACAAATCGAGTACCTTCGAAGACGAGGGGCAAACTGATGAAGACGAAGTGGCGAACTTTGCTTTGGTGACCATTGACAATGAGGTAAACAACTCAAACGAAACTCCTTTACCTTATTTTGAAATTATTTAATACTTTTTCATGAGTTATTTTTAAATTAGTTAGTAAAAAATAAAAAAAATAAAAATTATAAAAAAATATATCATGCTTCTTTTTATTTAAAAAATTGATCATGAAAATTATATGTTTTATAATAAAAGAATAAAATGTTAGATTTAAGTCTAGAGATTAATCTTATATATGTTTTTAAAGAAGCAATAATGAGTATCTTGTTGATTTCCATATTGCTTTTCGATAACGATGCATGGCTTTTGTATGGCCTGATGATTTTTGTGATGAATCTTGTCTTTGGTTTTTGATTTTAAACATGATGCATGGTTTTGACATAAGAACAAAAAATTTGGGCATGCTAATATAAAGTCAATCACCAACATTATGTTCATGAAACCATGCTTGATGTTTTAATGAAAATATTAAGAGGCTTGATATCATAATAAGTTTATCTTTTGAAATTATGCATGACGGACTTTGTGATTTATGGATTATCGATCTTTGTCGTAATGAAAGTTCTTTTTTGGTTTTAAACGTTGATGTATGTTTTTATTTGGCACAAATGAAAAAGGCATGCTTCTATGAAATAAATCACATGAATTGAAACAATTAAAAAGAGGAAAGTATTTTTCTTGAAAATTTCTTTTTCTCTGTCTTATCGATTTTTCACTAAGAGATTGATAAAGTTATTTATGCCATTTTGAATCTCTTAAAAGTAATTTTGATGATTTGTTGATTTGAATTTGGATGAGTTTCATCTAACCATGATTTTTATCTTGATTTCTCGATATTTATAACTTAAAATTTTTCTATGAATCAATATCTTATTTTTGAACTCTCATGTTTCTTTTTGTTATTTACTAAAAGGGGATTTGTCAAGATAAATCATGTCATTTAGTATTCATGACTTAATCCTTCATGATATTTGATATTTCATCTTTCATGATATGATTTTTCTTGTATTCACGAAGTATATCTCATTACCATATTTTTTTTTATATCATCCGTGTGATGACTTGAATATTTACACCTTTGTACTATTCCTCTATTTTTGCCTATAACAAAGAGGGAGAAAATAAATGATGAATGATTGGTACTAACAATCATTAAGTGATAAATGCTTAAAGATTTTAATGTCTTCATATTATGTATGATATGCTCATAGTAATGATTGATTTGTTTTTGGTATCATGCATGAAGTTAGAATGGAATGAAAGGTTTTAAAATTGTGCATATTTTAATTTGAAACCATAATGATGTACAACTATATTGAAATAAGAATGACACTTTATCTTTATCATAATTTGAGAATTGATATAAAGAGAAATGAATTTCACTATTGTATTGTTATTCCCCTCTTTTTGCCAATGACAAAGGGGGAGAAAGAATTACTAGTGTGCAGATCTCAAAAAAGAAAAATTGCTAGCTCAAGATGCAAAATTTAGAAACTTACACATTGCAAAAGAAGCAAACTTGCTAGCTTGCTCATCTCAAAAGTGAAGCAAGAAGTGCTATCTTGCAAATCTCAAGAGAAACAATGTTTGCTAAGTTACACATTTCAAGAAGATGCATAAATAGTCTATCTTGCACATCTCAAAAGATATAAAATTTTGCTAACTTTCATATATGTAAAATTTGATAGCATGCATATAAAATGATGTAAAATTTTGCTAGCTTGCACTTTGCCAAAGAAGAAAAAAAATTACTAGCTTGCATGATGATAACACTTGAGATTATATTTATTATGCAATGATTTGAAATTATGTCTAAACATTTGATAGTTGCACTTCTCCTTTTTGTTGATGATAATTATGCATGGAATTATGTACTTGGATATTTTAATTATGCATGAGTTTATGTTGCATGTAATGATATGATTAATTGGGTCCTTCAATATTCATGATGCATGCAATGGTGAAATACATATAATGTGTTGCAAATATTCAAGATGAAATTTACTTTGAATTCAATTTGAAATCAAAGTTCTATCAATATGACATATTGATAGGGGGAGTTAAAGTTACCTCCATCATCAATTGGTTGTCATCATAAAAAAGGAGGAGATTATTTAATCTCATATTTTGATAATGAAACTAATTGATAGTGTTTATTTAATGTGCATTTGAGTGATGCAAGACTAGCTTTGATCAGAAGAGGCAAATCGATTAAAGCAGGAAGAATTAAACGTTGGGATGGAAATATGTCAGAAGATTGGATGTCGAGCCGGAGGATCGGTCGACGTGTCGATAGAAGGCTTCGGTCCGTGAATTCGAGCATCAAGCTAAGAAGATTGGATATTGTGCCAAGGAGATCAGATGTTGCGAGAAGACAACATGCTAATTGGGCTATATGCCGAAGGAGAGGACGATGCGCTAACGGACCGGATGAAGCGCCGGAAGAATAATGACATGCCGGATAACAAAGGATTCACTTGTAATTGATTATGTCTAGATCAAGTTAGTTTCAAGTATAATTGAGTCTGTTTAGAATGTAATTAAACCAAATTAATTAGAAGCCAACTTGGCCCAAGTTTGGGTTGTGTTGAGCTAAGTGAAAGGCCTAAATAGTGACCCAACAGATTGTAATATCCCTCACTTTTGAAAATTATTAATAAGAATTTATATGTAAATTGGAGGACCTATATGTAAATATAAAAAATTCAAGGACTAAACTGTTAAGTTACAAAAAATAAAAAATAAAAAATAAAAAATTTCGATCTTCTCCCACCGCCTCCCACGCTCTCTCTGAGCGGTGGGGTGTGGGGAGAAGAAGAAGAGAAGTTGAGGGAGAAGAGAAGAAAAGAAGAAGAAGAGGGAAAAGAAGAGATTAGGAAGAAGAGGGAGAAGAGAAGAAAAGAAGAAGAGAGGGAAGATGGAGAGGAGAGAGAGAGAGGCAGCAGCTGCAGCTAGGGCTGCAGCACCTCAGTTTCCCGCAGGTGGAAACAGAGGAGAGCATGTGTGAGGCGTTGGGGAGGAGAAGGGAAGAGGAAGAGGAAGAAGAAGAAGAAGAAGAAGAAGAAGAAGAAGAAGAGAGGAGGATAGCTGCGGCATGGCTGCAGCGAGGAGGTGTGTGGCGTTGGGGAGGAAAAAGGAAGAGGAGAAGAAGAGAAGGAGAAGAAGAGGGAAAAGAGAGGGAAGAGGGTGAGGAGCGAGAGGTGGCAGCAGCTAGGGCTGCAGCACCTCTGTTTCCTGCAGGTGGAAACAGAGGAGAGGTGTGGGGCGTTCGAAGTGGAGAAGAAGAAGAAGAGGAAGAGAAGAGGAAGAGAAGAGGAAGAGGAAGCAGGAGAAGATGTTGTGATACCTCTGTTTCCTGCAGAGGAAACAGAGGAGAGGGTGTGTGCGATGCCGGGGAGGAGGAGGGAAGAAGAAGAGGAAAAGAAGAAGAGAAGGGAAAGGAGGAGCTACGACTGCGGCGGTGGAAGCTGCAGTTGGAAGAGAAGGAGAGGAAGAGATGGTGAGGAAGAAGAGAAGAAGTAGAAGCGGGTGAAGAGGCGGCACCTCTGTTTCTTGCAGGAGGAAACAGAGGAAAGGAGGTGCTGTTTGTCGAGGAGAAGAAGGGGAGGAAGGAGAAGAAGAGAAGAAGAAGAAAGGAAGGAGAAGGTGTTGAATCTCGGATTTTGATGATGAAGTCAATTGTCATTTGTTGTCTAATCTATGTGTTGAGATAAGTGTGCAGGATTAACTACGATGAAAGTCAGACAAGCAACAGGAGTTACGCCGGAGTCAAGATCATGATCACATTGGGAGTTCGAGAGTTCGACGGAAGTTCGGACGGTCGTCGGAGGTTCTGCGAGAACAGATCCGAGAAGTCCGGAAGCTTGCCAAGCGAAGCTCGTCGGAACTCGCCAAGTGGATCGTCGCAAAATCCAGGAGTTTGCCGGAAGTCCGCAGAAGCATCACCGAGGGTTCATCGGATGATCGACGGATGTTCGCCGGAAACTCGCCGGAAGAAGCGATTGACGTACCGAAGCAAAGCTGCAGAAATTGTCTTAGATTTAATCGTAGTTAGCACGTTGATTAAGTTAGAAATGGAAGGTGATCCCATTAGCTTAATCCTGGGGCAATTGGGCCCCTGAAGAACTCAGATTGGGTCGAATGGTTCAACCCATTCGGACCCAAGTTGCTGTGGGCGGTGCAACCGCCCCAGCCAAGAGGTGCAACCTCCCAGGACTCAGTCTCCAAGTGAGACTGGGCGGTGCAACCTCCTCTGTCAAGAGGTAGCACCGCCAGAGCTCAAGTTTCGAGCTCTGCCAAAAGGTGCAACCACCGAGCTCGGTCTTCGAGCTCTGGCAGAGAGGTGCAACCACCTCTGGCAGAGAGGTGCAACCTCTCTGGTCAAGAGATGCACCGCCTGAGCTCGGTCTTCGAGCTCTGGCAGAAAGGTGCAACCACCCCTGACAGAGAGGTGCATCCGCTTGAGCTCAGTCTTCGAGCTCTGCCAGGCGATGCAACCTCTCCAGTCAAGAGGTGCAACCGCCTGATCCCGAAATTCCGGGATTTGATCGTTTTGAGCTCCAAATTTGAACTGGGTTAGGGCCTATAAATACCCCACCCGTTCAGCACAGAAAGTATACAGATCCACTCCGAATTCTTGATCTTTTCTGTGATTCTAAGAGCTCAAAATTGTGTAAAGTCCAAAAGTTCTCCTCTTTCTGTTCTTCAAAGTCTTGAGTTGTAAAGAGAGGAGAGAAAGGATCTGTAAAGGTTGTCTCCTGAGCCTGTCAAAAGGAGAGAAACTGTAAAAGGGTAGTTGGCCTTCGGCTATTGAAGGAAGGCCTCTAGTTGACGTCGGCAACCTCATCGGTGGAGGAAGCCAAAAGTGGAGTAGGTCAAGACTGACCGAACCACTCTAAATCTCTGGTTTGCATTTATTTTTGAGCACTTTATCATTACTGCAAACCTCCTACATAGCTACTGCCCTCTGCGCTTTTACGAACGATTCTCTAAGTTCAGATCTTTCTGAATCTACATTGAGACGTAAATTGATGTTTTCGTACGATCTTTACATCGTAGTTTACGCTTATGCTTTGATTCCATTCATAACTGCGAACTGCTTTCTGCACATTCACAAAAAGATTTTCAAAGTTTAGTTTCTGCGTTTAGACGTAAAACTGCATTTAGACGCAAAACTGTGTTTAGACGCAAAACTGTGTTTAAACGTAAAACCACGTTTAGACGCAAAACTGCGTTCAGACGCAAAACTGCGTTCAGACGCAAAACTGCGTTCAGACGTAAAACTACGTTCAGACGCAAAACTGCGTTCAGACGCAAAACTGCGTTCAAACGTAAAACTGCGTTTAGACGTAAAACTGCGTTTAGACGTAAAACTGCGTTTAGATGTAAAACTAAGTTTAGACGTAAAACTGCATTTAGACTCAAACTGCGTTTAGACGTAAACTGCTCTTAGACGCAATCTGCGCTTAGACGCAAACTGCGCTTAAATACAAACTGTGAATCGGCTTTTGCATCATAATAGATTTTATTGAATGAACGCACCTTTCGGTTTTAAATTACTGTAAGATTTCCGCTGCACTAATTCACCCCCCCCTCTTAGTGCTCTAGATCCTAACAGAAGGAAGAGGAGAAGGGAAAGAAGTAGCTGTGGCTGCAGTTGTGGTAGCTGCAGTTGTGGCAGGGAAAGAGGAAGAGGAAGGAAGAAGGGAAGGAGAGGAAGAAGAGAAGGGGAAGAAGGGGCTGCGGCTGCTGCGATGGCAGCTGCAATTGGAAGAGAAGAAGGAGAGGAAGATGAGCAGGGGAGGAAGAAGAGGCTGTGGCCGTGGCTGAGGCTGCGACTGCAGCAGTCCAGCTGGGAAAGAAGAGAAGGAAAGGAAGAAGAAGAGAAAGGAAGAAGGGAAGGAAAGGAAGAAGAGAAGGGACTGCGGCTACGGCGATGGCAGCTGTAGTTGGAAGAGAAGAAGGAGAGGAAGATGAGCAGGGGAGGAAGAAGAGGCTGTGGTCGTGGCTGAGGCTGCGACTGCAGCAGTGCAGCTGGGAAAGAAGAGAAGGAAAGGAAGAAGAAGAGAAAGGAAAAGGGAAGAAGAGAGGAAGAGGAGAAGGGGAGGCAGCAGTGGCAGTGGCAGCTGCAGTTGGAAGAGAAGGAGAGGAAATAGAGCAGGGGAGGAAGAAGAGGCTACGGTTGTGGTGGCTACGGCCATGGCTGCGACTACGACTGCGGCAGTTGTAGCTGGGAAAGAAAGGAAAGGAAAGGGGAAAAAAGGGGCTATGGACGGGATTGCGGCCGTAGCGGTAGAGACTGCGTATGCAACAGCTGTGTCTACGAAAGAAGGGGAGGAAGAAGGCAGTGCGGTGGAAGGCGCAGCGACTATGGCGGTAGCAGCGGCGATGGCTATGGCAGTTGTGTTTGAGAAAAAAAAAGAAGGAATGAGAGTAAGAGAGAGCAGGTGACTGTGCCTCGATGTTCAACACGTGGTGTAGTTGCGAAGAAAGAAAGAAAACGAGTGCACAAAACGAAATAGGGAGGGGATGGAGGAAAAGTAGAAAAAGGATTCGAGCATACACCTTCTTCGAATCTTTGGATCAAAACCTTCAAAAGGCAAGTTTCCCAATCGTTTCTCCTATAATTGCTCTAATTTTTCTTATTGCAAGTATTATGATCTTCCTAGTGCAAGTGTTTCGATTCCTTTTTATTGCAAATGTTTCGATCCTTTCTATTGCAAGTTTCCCGATCGTTTCTCCTATAATTACTCTAATTTTTCTTATTGCAAGTATTATGATCTTCCTAGTGCAAGTGTTTCGATTCCTTTCTATTGCAAATGTTTCGATCCTTTCTATTGCAAGTTTCCCGCTTGTTTCTCCTGTAATTGTTCTAAATTTTCTTATTGCAAGTATTATGATCTTCCTCGTGCAAGTGTTCTAATCCTTTCTATTGCAAGTGTTTTGATCCTTTCTATTGCAAATGTTTCGATCCTTTCTATTGCAAGTTTCCCGATCGTTTCTCCTGTAATTGTTCTAATATTTCCTATTGCAAGTATCCTGATCTTTCCTCACTGAAATTTTATCTCTACATTTGCTTTGAATATGAGGAACTTTGAATTGTTCTAGCCTTGCATTTGATATATCTCATATTTAGACGTAACGATTCGAATCTGTGCAACTTCCAAGATTCTGACCTTTCTACCTTGTTATAGTTATAACTTCATGTATTGAAATCTGATTTGGACAAAACTTATTTGATCAGAATATAGACTCATAAACCTTTCTTTTGATAGCTTTCTTGAGTATATTGGAGCACGATTGATAGTTTCAATCTTTTGTTCAATGTGCCTCTTGAATTCTACTAAAAATCGAGCTTTGGTCGATTTCATATATTCTGGTTTCATTCCTTTGGAAATTAATTTGTATCGTAATGTTTCATAAAGGCACATGTACATTTCATTGTTCTGCATGTGCTTCTGATATGTCCCAATTTATTATTCACAATACCCTTTTGTACTCAGGTGTTTGTGGGATTATTTGGACCTTTGCCAGAAATGGTAAAGGGTATGTGCTTAGAGCTCGCAATGCTCTAGATTATGTTTGGTGGTCATTCAGAAATGGATGGACCATATTATGTTTGGAATCCCACTTCACCATCTATCTGTTTGATATGAAATTCAGAGTTGACCTAGCACTTGGATAGGGTGAGAGGGCTCGAGTAGGAAAGGGCTACCCGTGGATGGAGTCGGGAACTCATCACGGCGTGGAGCCACCACTGAGTTAAACCTCACATGCACTATGCTAGGGTACGACGTCTGAGCTTCTATTTCGTATTCGTTCTTTGATATGCTTCGAAATGGTCCATATGTTATTGATATGTTCCGAAATATTTCATTTGTCATTGATATGCTCCGAAACATTTCATACGCCTTTGATATGCTCCGAAATGTTTCATTTGTTATTGTTACGCTTCGAAATATTCCATATGTCATTGATATGCTCCGTAACATTTCATACGCTATTGATATGCTCCAATTACTCTGTGCTCCATTCGCTATGAACTGATATATTTTGAAATATCCTGTTTGCCATTAATATGCTCCGGATCATCTCGTACGCTATTGATATGCTCCGATTACTCTATGCTCCATTTGTTATGAACTAAATATGTTATGAATGAAATGACATTTGCGATTCTGTATCTAATGAGATGGTATCCTTGAGAATTCTTGTATTCTACCTTGCATTATGATATCTTACTTATTTGAAACCGTTCCTTTTGTTCTAAATATGCTTTGTTACTTGCTGAGCTGTTTTTAGCTCACTCCGTTGTTATATAAATCTTTCAGGTCAGCTTGTCACTCTTTGAGATGTTTGAATTGGGCTAAGGCAGTGGAGAGCTATTCTGAATTATGGGCAAGTCTTGTTGGTTATTATGTTATTGTTGTATAAGCATATTTTGTATGTAATAAAATGTTGTCGATGAATCGAAGTGGATATACTGTGTAAAAGTGTTAGAAGATCTCTCTTATTTGGAATTTCGGAATGTTAAGTCTAATTTATGATGATATGAACTTGTGGTAAATGGTTGGAGTTATGATTGTATAAATTACATAGCTTCTGGATTTATAAATGTTGTTCATGTTTGTCAAGTTGGCTTGGGTTGCCATAAATGTGAATTATCGAGTGATGTGATATATGATTATAAATTGCACAGGTTTTATAGATGTAAATTTGATAGAATGCTTTTTCAGTGTCCTCAAATGTGTGTTTGGATCCTGGATTGGTTTGCGTTGAAAAAATTTTAATATCATGGATATTTTGAGGGGCATGACACAGATAGAACTGTCATGGCACAATCTCCAAGACTGTGTCAGGCGGTGGTACTGCCTGTATAGGTGGTGGTACCACCCAAACACACTCTCCCAAGTGCTAGTACCACCAGACTAGGTAGTGGTACTGCCTAGTGTCAAGCTACACGTGGTGGTACCGCCCAGTGCAAGCAGTGGTATCGCTCGTACCGTGAAATCTTAGGGATTTAAATTTTAGCTCCAAGTTTTAAAGTCATTTGGGGTCTATATATACCTTAGCTATTCCTACATATAGTAGCAAGAAAGGTTATCAAAAACTTTGTGTTTTTGAAGTTGAAAACCTTTGTAAAGTGTAAAGTTCCTCCTCCTAAAGTTTAGAGACCATTCTATGGGAGAGTGTAAGAGAAGCTTTGTAAAAAGGGGTTGTAAAGGTTCTCTCCTGAACTTGTCAAAAGGAGAATTGAGTTGCAAGGGTAGTTGATCTTTGCATGCAAATATATATACATGTTGAATCTCGGATTTTGATGATAAAATCAATTGATGGGTTAATTGATCTAATCCATATTATTGAGTTAAGTGTGCAGGATTAATTATGATAACCAGAAAACACAAAGCAAGAATACCGGAGTCAATATCGATAGACGTTTAAGAGTTCGAAGAATCGTCGGAGATACTGCCGGAACCAACCGAGAAGAAATTGGGAACCTATCGGAATTTTCGAAAGTTCACCGAAGAGATCGTCAGAGGTTCACGGAGATCACCGAGAAGGCTCGGCTACTCGTAAAAGTCATCACAAGATCGGGAGCTTGCAGGGAGTCCGTCGGAAAAAGTTCGTCGGAAAGCTCGTCGGAACAAGACTCGACGTTCGCGGTTGAAAACTTGCTTAGGATGTTTTTTTTGTTATGTAGTTCACTTGTAATTAGGATTAAGATTAAGAGATAATCCTATATTCTGGTTAGGGGCCAACTGGGCCCAAAGTCAAATTTGGTCTGGGCTAAAATTAAGCCAAACCAGTGAATCGGAGAGCCAGGCGGTGGCACCCCCTGGCTGGGCGGTAGCACTGCCCAGCACCCGAGAGCTGGGCGGTGACACCTCCTGGGCTAGGCGGTTGCACCACCCAGCACCCGAGCGCTAGGCGGTAGCACCGCTTGGCTGGGCGGTGGCACCGCCAGCATCGGGAACATAAGATAATTCAAATTTTTGGAGCCCAAATTTGAATCCTCTTGAGGCCTATAAATACCCCTCAAGTCTCAGCTGAGAACACAACTTTTGAGCAGTAAGTGATTGAGAGAAAAGTCTTAGAAGAGTCTTTGCCTTTCTTGTTTTCAATTTGCTAGTGTTCACCTCCTTCTTTCTTGCTGAAAATCTGTAAGAGAGTGAACCGCTTGTAAAAGTTGTAAGAGGGGTATTTACCCTTCCCTTTCAAGAGATTTGCTAGTGGAAGGTGGGAGCCTCATCGAAGAGGGGCCTCGCAAGTGGATGTAGGTCACTTGATCGAACCACTTTAAAAACGGCGTAATCTCTGGTTTGCATTTCATTACTGCTATTTACATTACTGCAAACCCTCTTACTTGCTTTATTTCCTCATTACATTTACTGTACAACTTTGCGAATACGCTTTCAAGTTAAGCACTTCCGATTCCAATTTTTATCGTACGAAAGATTAGTCGAAACCAACGTTTTAAGCCACTGCACTAATTCACCCCCCCCCTCTTAGTGCCGCTTCGATCCTTACAATTGGTATCAGAGCAAGGTTATCTCTTATATTTGGTTTAATACCCAAGAGAGATGGCTTACTCCGGCATGCAAGAGGGCCATTCTATTGCACGACCACCTTTGTTTAATGGGTCGGATTACACATATTGGAAGACTCGCACGAGGATCTTCCTCATTTCTATGGACTTTGAGCTTTGGTCTATTGTCGAGAATGGATTTCAAAAATTTTCTCTTCCGATGAGCGAATGGAATGAATCGGAGAAGAAGGTTTTTGCTTTAAATGCAAAGGCTATGAATGCCTTGTTTTGTGCACTAGACAAAAATGAATTTAATCGTGTCTCAATTTGTGATTCGGCTTTTGATATTTGGAGAACTCTTGAGGTCACCCATGAAGGCACTAGCCGAGTGAAAGAGTCCAAAATCAACATCCTTGTGCACTCTTACGAACTTTTCCGAATGAAACCAAGTGAGTCCATCGGAGACATGTACACCCGGTTTATGGATGTCATCAATGGACTCAAAGCTCTTGGTAAAGATTTTACTAACTTTGAACTAGTAACTAAAATCTTAAGATCCCTCCCTAAAAGTTGGGATTCAAAAGTTACGGCCATTCAAGAGGCCAAAGACCTTAAAGCATTCCCTCTTGAAGAACTCATTGGGTCTCTAATGACCTACGAAATGACATGTCAAGCTCATGATGAGCTCGAGAACCCTCTTCCAAAGAACAGGAAGGATATGACACTCAAATCACAAGAAGACCACTTGAAAGGAACATCAAGTGATGAGGACAGTGACAATGATATTGCACTTTTGACTCAAAAATTTAAAAAATATTTAAGAAAGAACAAATTTAAAAATAATACAAAAAATAAATTTGAACAAAAGAAGGACTAAGTGATTTGCTATGAATGCAAAAAACCGGGACACTACAAGAACGATTGTCCTCAAGCCAAAAAGAGAACATCAAAGAAGAAGGCGCTCAAGGCAACGTAGGATGATTCAAGCGCGTCCGAAGAAGAGGAGTCCAACATCGAGCAAGTTGTTCATTACGCACTAATGGGTTTAGGAGAAGAGGTATGTGATTTATTTAATGAAGATTTATCCTTTGAAGAACTCTCTATCGCTTTTCATGAATTATTTGATGAATGTAGAACTGTTAGCAAGAAGTTAAGTATCTTAAAGAAAGAGCATGCTTTGCTACAAGATAAGTTTGATAGTCTTCAAACTCCTCCATGCTCTAAGTGTGAGCATTTAGAAGCAATAAAAAATGAAAATTTGCTTCTTAAAGAAACCTTAAATAAGTTTAAGGTTGGTAGCAAAGGATTAGATATGATCCTTGCACATAAGGGTCACATCGCAAATAGAAATGGAATTTGATTTGTAAAAGGATTACATCAAAATCCTAGCACTTTCATAAAAGGACCTACATTACATGTTTCCTCTTATATGAAATGCAACTTCTGTTGCAAATCCGGACATATTGCCTACAAATGTCCATTTAGGAAAATTAGTTCACAAAAATTAATATAGGTTCCTAAAGGAACTATAAAGGATTCAATAATAAATAACAAAGTTAGCGGATCAATTTTTGAGGCACCCAAAATCAAATGGGTACCTAAAAGTCATCCTCTTTTGTAGACAAACCCACAAGCTGGGAGCAAGAGATGGTATCTCGATAGTGGATGCTCAAGACATATGACTGGAGATCCATCTCATTTCTCTATGCTCACTAGCAAAGAAGAAGGGTACATCACCTTCGGAGATAACAACAAAGGCAAAATCATTGGCAAGGGAACTATTGGTAACAAATTTAGTTTTTCCATTGATGATGTTTTACTAGTTGATGGATTGAAACATAATCTCTTGAGTATTAGTCAACTATGCGATAAAGGTTATATCGTTAGATTCGAATCAAATATGTGTATTATTGAAAAACCAAACAATAACTTGACAATGATTGCATTAAAACAAAATAATGTCTACACCATCAACCTTGATGAACAAAGTAATGAAATGTGCTTCTCCGCTCTAAATGATGATGCTTGGCTTTGGCATAGGAGATTAGGCCATGCAAGCATAAAACTAATATCTAAGATCTCATCTAGAGATTTAGTACGAGAGATTCCAAATATGAAGTTTACTAAGGACAAAGTATGTGATGTATGTCAACTAGGTAAACAAATAAAAACTAGTTTCAAACCAAAAAATTAAATTAGCACCACTAGACCACTACAATTGTTCCATTTAGATTTATTCGGACCAATTGACACAACAAGTCTAGGAGGAAGCAAATATGCATTTGTAATTGTGGATGACTATACTATGTACACTTGGACCTATTTCTTAGTCCATAAAAGTGATTGCTTCAAGTGCTTCTCTAAATTTTGTAAACTCACTCAAAACGAAAAAGGTTTCATGATTTCATCAATTCGGAGTGATCACGGTGGCGAATTTCAAAACCGTTACTTTCAAAATTTTTGTGAAGTTAATGGATACAATCACAACTTCTCCACTCCGAGGAATCCCCAACAAAATGGAGTAGTTGAAAGAAAAAATAGAAACCTACAAGAAATGGCAAGAACTATGTTAAATGAACATAGTTTACCTAAGTATTTTTGGGCCGAAGCCGTAAATACGGCTTGCTACATCATGAATATAGTCCTAATAAGACCATCCTTATCAAAAACTCCCTATGAATTATGGAATAACAAAAAACCAAATATTTCCTATTTTAAAGTTTTCGGTTGTAAATGCTTTATTTTGAATGAAAGGGATGTCTTAGGAAAATTTGATGCTAAATCCGATGAAGGCATCTTTTTTGGTTACTCTTTCGTTTCTAAGGCTTTTCGGGTTTTTAACAAAAGAATGTTAGTAATAGAAGAGTCTATTCATGTAGTTTTTAATGAAATTTCTAAGTTAAAGAAAAATGATTTTGATGATGATCTTGGTTTTGATAATTTGAATTTAAATGAACCTCCTCCTCAAAATAGCAACTTGGATGCACCTTCTTCCGAAATTTCCTTACCCAAGGAATGGAAATATATAGATGCTCATCCAAAGGAGCTAGTTATAGGAGATACATCAAAAGGGGTTCAAACTCATTTCTCTTTCAAGAATTTTTGTGCTAATGCTGCCTTCCTGTCTCAAATTGAACCTAAATGCATTGACGAGGCCATAAAAGATGATTTTTGGGTTATTGCAATGCAAGAGGAATTGAATCAATTTGAGAGGAATAAGGTATGGAAGCTTGTTCCTAGACCTAGTGACCATTTAGTCATTGGTACTAAATGGGTCTTTAGAAACAAGCAAGATGAAAATGGTATCATGGTTAGAAACAAGGCTAGATTAGTGGCCAAAGGTTTCAACCAAGAAGAAGGTATCGATTACGAAGAAACCTTCGCTCCCGTGGCTCGATTAGAAGCAATAAGGATGCTCCTTGCCTATGCTAGTAGTAATAATATTAAACTATTTCAAATGGATGTCAAAAGTGCTTTCTTGAATGGTTTTATTTCCGAAGAAGTATATGTCGAATAACCCCCTGGATTTGAAAATTCTCTTCTTCCTAATCATGTATTCAAATTGACTAAAGCTCTCTATGGCTTGAAACAAGCTCCTAGAGCTTGGTATGAAAGACTTAGTTCCTTTCTTATTTTAAATAATTTTACCAAAGGCAAGGTTGATACTACATTATTTATTAAACATTTTGAAAATAATTTTCTTATTGTATAAATTTATGTTGACGATATTATTTTTGGCTCTTCAGATGAATCACTATGTGAATCATTCGCCAAATGTATGAGTCATGAATTTGAAATGAGTTTAATGTTGGGAAATCATGGGGGGCGACATCATATGCACAGCGGAAGAGCAAGAAAACAAAAATCCCCGATTCCCAAAAAGATGTTCATCGTCGTGCGAAGATTGGTGCGCAAAAAATCCGCAAAACACAAAACTAAGTATAGAGATTGTGTTACCTAGGGAGATCGTATATCCCTGTTTTCTTGCAGATCCTTAGGAGAGGGTGAAGGAGGTCAAGCGTCCTCCTCTCTAGCTGTGATCCACACAGTAGGGTTGTGACGACGCTCCTCAAAACTCCAGGCCTACTCTGAGGTGGAGAGGGAGAGGAGAATAGGAAAGGCAAGCAAAGACTCTAGCCTATGAGGCTGTGAATCCCTCCTATTTATAGAGATCCCGTGTCAAACCCTAATGGGTCCTTCCCTAGTGGGTATTGGATCTGCATCCAATAAGACAAGGGCTCCGTCGGATATCTCATATCCGAACCTCTACTCATCGCAATGCCTACCATATGTGTGTGACCCTCTAGGCCCAATATCGAGCTGGCCGTGAGTCATACCTGTCAGAACTCCTTCTAACTCAGTGAATTATTATCTCTGTAATAATTCACTCGACTCATCGACTACGGACGTACTAGGCCACTACGCCGTAGTCCCTAGACGATACAGGGGAATCCAATCCATTGGACCTGTCTGTCCTCAGTTACCATGTACCTATAGTCCCTCATCCATCTAATATCCTAGAGACCGTATATCGAGCATGGTGCTGTCAGACCTATATGGTTTCTACTCAAGTCTCGCTCTAATCGGATTCTCCCGGATAACTCTTTCTCTCTCAACCCGAATGACCCTAGCTAGGGATTTGTCTGAGCAAGAACACATGGGATATTCCTCTCATGACGCCGAGAGTGGATGATCCTCTGTCGACACTCAATAGCCCTCGTAAGGTCGACTACCACTCCCAATGACCAGCTGTACTAGATCTGGGACAGCCAAACCTATAAGTCTGGTATCAAAGAGTGGAGCACTCATACAGGACATCCTTGGTGTCTCAAGTCTAAGGACTAGATACACCACTAGGACTACGGAATCGCTGTCTGACAATAAGGCATCATCAACCATCCAGCATTCCGTAAGCGGATCAATCAGTGAACTCATTCTCCAATGAGCACATGTACTGTATCCCTAGTGTCCCTACACGAGCAGCTATGAGACTAGCTGCATCCATCATATGGACGGGTATATAGCACACCAGTCTATCCGGTTATCACGATGTCCCTCTCGAGTAACCTATGACCGGGATTATTTAGGATATGTGTTTAAAGGTGAATCGATCTCATTATCGTGATCTCATCACGATCCGATTCCCATTGCACAAATCCAAGGACATCACAATATATATATGCATTTATGCAATAGTTATAAAGTGATATACGCCAAAATATAATAAGCAAAAAGATTCTGTATCATGTCACACGTGCCATCACTCACGTGATTGGCTTGCTGGGCACCTATGACTAGCAATCTCCCACTTGACCTAAAGCCAATCACCTATGTGTCTGATCCCCATCAGACTCCTATGACGCTCAAAGACAATCTGAGACAACGACTTTGTCAGTGGATCTGTAATGTTATCTTCGGATGGAACTCTTTCCACTGCTACATCTCCTCGGGTTACGATCTCTCTGATAAGCTAGAACCTCCTCAGAACACTTTTGATGAGACTCAGGTTCCCTTATTTGAGTAATCGCCCCATAGTTGTCACAATATAAGGAAGTCGACTTCTCGCTCTTCAGAACGACTCCCAAATCTGTGATGATCATCTTCACCCAGACTCCCTCCTTTGCTGCATCTGATGCAGCAATGTACTCCGCCTCTGTGGTCGAGTCAGCAGTGGTATCTTGCTTGGAACTCTTCCAGCACACTGCTCCTCCATTCAAGGTGTACACATACCCTGAATTCGACTTGCTATCATCGACATCAGACTGAAAACTTGAGTTAGTGTAGCCTTCAACCTTATGGCTATTACCTCCATATACTAGTAAAAGATCCTTAGTCCTTCTCAAGTATTTAAGGATACACTTTACTGCTTTCTAGTGCTCCAAGCCTGGATCCGCCTGATACCTGCTCGTGACACTCAGAGCATGCGCTATATCAGGCCTAGTACATAGCATGGCATACATGATAGACCCTATTGCTGAGGCATAAGGTATCATATCCATGTTCGCCCTTTCTTCTGGAGTGTTTGGGGACATACTCGTAGAAAGTGATATCCCATGTCTCATCGGTATGAGACCTCTCTTGGAATTTTTCATGCCAAACCTTTTGACAATAGTTTCTATGTACCTGGATTGGGACAAGCCAAGCATCCTCTTGGATCTATCTCTATAGATTCTAATCCCCAAGATATAAGATGCTTCCCCTAAGTCCTTCATGGAGAAGTGTCTAGATAACCAAGCCTTTACTGTGGATAGCATTCCTATGTCATTCCCAATGATGAGGATGTCATCCACGTATAACACCAAAAGGTGATAGCGCTCCCACTTACCTTTCTGTATACACAAGGCTCATCTTCGTTCTTAACGAAGTCATAAGATCTGATTGCCTCATCAAATCTTATGTTCCAACTTCGGGAAGCTTGCTTTAGTCCATAAATGGATATAAGCAACCTACACACCTTATCTGGGCAGTTCTTAGACACGAATCCCTTAGGTTGCATCATATACACCTCCTCCTCAAGGTTCCCGTTGAGGAATGCAGTTTTCACATCCATCTGCCAGATCTCATAATCATAGTGAGCTGCAATAGCCAATAGAATTCTGATGGATTTTAGCATTGCTACGGGTGAGAAAGTTTCGTCGTAGTCAACACCTTGCCTTTGATGATACCCCTTAGCCACTAGCCTTGCTTTATAGGTCTCTACCTTTCCATCTACTCCGATCTTTTTCTTAAAGATCCACTTGCAACCGATGGGTACAATACCTTCGGGCGCATCAACTAGGTTCCAAACCTTATTGGAGTACATAGAATCCATCTCAGAATTCATGGCTTCTTTCCACTTCTCGGAGTCTATACTCATAAAAGCCTCCTCGTAAGTCTGAGGATCAATATCCTCTACATCCTCTACTCTAATATGTCCCACATATCTCTCAGGAGGATGGGATACTCTATCAAACCTGCGTAAAGTTGATACTTGTGTATTAGGTACCTGAACAGACTCGGGCTGTAGAGTGGTGCTTGAGCTTGGTTCTCCAACCTCGCTCAATTCTATCATTCTCCCACTATCTCCGTCAAGAATGTGTTCCTTCTCAAGGAACACTGCTCTCTTAGCTACAAAGACCTTTTGGTCCTCGAGATGATAGAAATAATACCCACAAGTTTCCTTGAGGTATCCCATAAATTTGCATCGCTCTGTCCTTGATTCTAACTTATCGGGGTTGTGTCTTCTAACATGGGCAGGGCAGCCCCAAATCTTAACAACCTTAAGATCAGGCTTCTTCCCTTTCCATATCTCATATGGTGTAGACACTACCGACTTAGTTGGAACTCTGTTCAGAAGGTAAGCTGCGGTTTCTAGGGCATATCCCCAGAATGAGATGGGTAGGTCAGCGTAACTCATCATGGACCGTACCATATCTAATAATGTATGATTTCTCCTTTCAGAGACACCATTGAGCTGAGGTGTATAAGGAGGTGTCCATTGGGATAATATCCCATGGTCCTTGAGGAACTGAGTAAACTCTGTACTTAAGTATTCACCTTCTCGATCTGATCGAAGAGTTTTGATACTCTTTCCAGTCTGGTTCTCCACCTCATTCTTATACTCTCTGAATTTCTCAAAGGCCTCGGACTTGTACTTCATTAAGTACACATATCCATACCTTGAGAAATCATCAGTAAATGTAATGAAGTAGGAGTAACCTCCAATGGCATGAGTTGACATGGGTCCACATACATCACTATGTATGAGTTCCAACAACTCATTGGCTCTCTCTCCAGTTCTACTAAATGGAGATTTGGTCAGTTTTCCACGAATGCAAGGCTCACAAGTTGCATATGACACATAGTCGAATGGATCTAGATATCCATCATTTAGCAACTTTTGAATTCTTCTTTCATGGATGTGACCTAGCCTACAATACCACAGGTATGCACTGTTCAACTCATCTCGTTTCCTTTTGGACACATTTACATTCATGATATGTGGAGTGGTGTCTAACATAAATAAACCATTATGCAATGTTCCTTTCGTGATGATCTTATCATCTAATAATATCGAACAACCATTGTTCTCAAAAATAAATTTATATCCACTAACTGTTAAACATGAAATGGAGATAATGTTTTTGATAATAGAAGGAACAAAATAACATGCATCTAATGCAATAAAAGCTCCACTAGGCAGATGTAGGGCGACCTCGCCAACAGCTAATACAGCAACTTTTGCTCCATTACCCATCTTGAGGTCCATCTTGCCTCTCTCTAGTCTCCTAGGCCTTGCCAGAACCTGCAACGAATTGCATATATGATAAGCACTACCGGTATCCAATACCTATATGTTATCATAAGAGTCTGACAAATGGAGACTGATCATGAATGTACCTGAAGCTTCATCAAGCTTTTGTTTCGCCCTTTCTGCAAAGTACTCTTTGCAGTTTCTCTTCCAATGCCCATCTTTACCACAGTGGAAGCACTGGCCTTTATCCTTTGCTGGGTCTTTCTTAGCAACCTTTGCTTTACCTTGTTTGCCCTTGCCCTTTCCCTTCTTAAGGGACCTTTCTGCTTTCCTTTTCTTTTTGGTCTCACCAGTGTAGAGAACTGGCTTCTCTTTCTTAATAGTACTCTCTGCCTCCCTCAACATATTGAGGAGCTCTGGGAGAGTCACCTCAAGCTTGTTCATATTAAAATTCATTATGAACTGTGAAAAGGAATCTGGTAGGGACTGAAGTATAATGTCCACACACAAGTTATCCTCTAGGACCATTCCTAGACCTATGAGTTTCTCTATCCACTCAATCATCTTTAGGACATGGTTCTGAACCGGTGTCCCCTCAGTCATCCTAGCGCGGAAAAGGATCTTGGATATCTCATATCGTTGAGTCCTTCCCTGTTCCTCAAACAATTTACGGACATGTAGGAGAATGGATCTGGCATCCATCTTTTCATGTTGTCTCTGTAACTCTGGAGTCATAGAGCCCAACATATAGCACTGAGCAAGAGTGGAGTCATCAATGTACTTCACGTAGCGAGCGATCTCATTCTCGCTTGCTCCTTCTTCGGGCGTAGGCATCACTGTATCAAGGACGTACACGATTTTCTCCGCTGTGAGAACAATTCTCAAGTTACGGAGCCAATCCGTATAATTTGGACCAGTGAGGCGGTTGACATCAAGTATGCCACGTAAGGGATTTGAAAGCGACATTTTCTGAAAATAAAGATGTAGCAGAAATGAATAACATGCAGATTTTGCAAGAAATAAACTATCAAGATATGGACTTCTATCTTAATATGCTCCCACTATTTTACTAACGAGTCACGCGACACCCTCAGCACGTGAAACGGAAGTCTCCGGCAGTCTTCTAGTGGGGATCAGGATCCAATCAACGTCTTAGTGTAACCTCAAGGGACTCGACCAATCACACTAAGCCTAAAAGGTAGGCAACTCTTGCCGATCACAACTCTTTGTGATTCCCGTCCTGTTCGGCCTCCGAATCACCATGGCCTCGAGGGACTCGACCAACCATGATGCTCGGTTAAGTCAACACCTTCGTTACAAGATGAGTCTGATTTGATGATATACCCTCGAGGGACTCGACCAAGCATACCATGCCCTCAGGTCACCGGTGACATCTCTATGTCGTAAGCAAGATAGCAAATCGCGATATAGGTGAGTCTCGAGGGACTCAACCAACTCAACCTACACCGGGAATCGGTTCCTACTCATAACGATGGAAGGCCACGTGGGTCAATCTAATTGCCTCACGTTTACCGACTTAATATTATCGAGAGATGTTTCTATAATTTGGTCTCCTAATATGACATGTCACACATATACATATTTAATATATCTACATCACATCAGATGATCATGGACCACAATCTAATATGATTAGGCCCGAGCCAGTAGGCCTAATCACTCACATCAAGATCTATGTGTGCAACAGTGCATCTCCATGCCCTGTAATCGTCCATCTCGTCCTCGTCGGTTCCGTCGACATCTTGATGCATCTCCATGCATCACGATCGTCCGTCTCGTGGGTCCCGCTATCGCATCCACGCTCCCGCTGCGTCTCCTCATGTGATTACAACTTAATCATAAGCACGCAGGCCCGACAATAAACGAGAAATATAATGGAGGTTCACAGACCTCAATAATAATAATCACAAGTACACACATCACATGGTCCATGATCATCCGTCCACACATCATACATCACATGTATAAATAATCATCATCATGTAGGACTACTAGATAATAATAAAAATAATAATCAACTAAACCTTTTAATTAATTAATATTTTTCTGAAATCAGGGACATGTAGGGAATTTCTCAATTCCTAAGGGTATTTTCATAATTTGGACAAAAGACAAAAACTGGAATTTCTCAAATTCCAAGGGGCAAAACTGTGCGGCGGGGCGAGGGCACTACCCTCGCCTATAGGCGGCACGCCCGCTGGCGGCGATGCCGCTGCGGGTGGGTGCCCCCTTCGGGTGCCGCTGCCTCCGCAGACGGTGCTGTACCGTCGGGCGGCCGCCCCTATGGGGGGGTTTCGCCCGCGGGAGTAGCGTCGGCAGGCGCCCCTGCCCTGCGGCGCCTCTGCCCGTGGGCTGCCAACCCCGCCAGCAGCAACCATGCTGCAAGCAGACCGTCGGCCGGTTGCTGCAGGCACAACGCTTGTGCATGCGCCGGCGCTGTGCTGCCTGGCTACGGCTGCGGCTGCGGCTGCGGCTGCCGCTACAGGTGGCTTCAGGCATGCAGATCGAGGGCAGCAACTGTTGCTGCCCTTCCTTGCTTTTGCGTCAACGATTTTGACGTCAATATTCTTCCTAAACACAACACACGCAGTTCAAAACCAATCATTCGCACGAACAACCTGACTTTGATACCACTGTTGGGAAATCCTGGGGAGCGACATCATATGCGCAGCGGAAGAACAAGAAAATAAAAATCTCCGATTCCCAAAAAGATGTTCGTCGTCGTGCGAAGATTGGTGCGCAAAAAATCCGCAAAACACAAAACTGCGTATAGAGATTGTGTTACCTAGGGAGATCGTATATCCCTGTTTCCTTGCAGATCCTTAGGAGAGGGTGAAGGAGGTCAAGCGTCCTCCTCTCTAGTTGTGATCCACACAGCAGGGTTGCGACAACACTCCTCAAAACTCCAGGCCTACTCTAAGTTGGAGAGGGAGAGGAAAATAGGAAAGGCAAGCAAAGACTCTAGCCTATGAGGCTGTGAATCCCTCCTATTTATAGAGATCCCGTGTCAAACCCTAATGGGTCCTTCCCTAGTGGGTATTGGATCTGCATCCAATAAGACAAGGGCTCCGTTGGATATCTTATATCCGAACCTCTACTCATCGCAATGCCTACCATATGTGTGTGACCCTCTAGGCCCAATATCGAGCTGGCCGTGAGTCATACCTGTCAGAACTCCTTCTAACTTAGTGAATTATTATCTTTGTAATAATTCACTCGACTCATCGACTACGGACGTACTAGGCCACTACGCCGTAGTCCCTAGACGATACAGGGGAATCCAATCCATTGGACCTGTCTGTCCTCAGTTACCATGTACCTATAGTCCCTCATCCATCTAATATCCTAGAGACCGTATATCGAGCATGGTGCTGTCAGACCCATACGGTTTCTACTCAAGTCTCGCTCTAATCGGATTCTCCCGGAGAACTCTTTCTCTCAACCCGAATGACCCTGGCCAGGGATTTGTCTGAGCAAGAACACATGGGATATTCCTCTCATGACGCCGAGAGTGGATGATCCTCTATTGACACTCAATAGCCCTCGTAAGGTCGACTACCACTCCCAATGACCAGCTGTACTAGATCTAGGACAGCCAAACCTATAAGTCTGGTATCAAAGAGTGGAGCACTCATACAGGACATCCTTTGTGTCTCAAGTCTAAGGACCAGATACACCACTAGGACTACGGAATCACTGTCTGAAAATAAGGCATCATCAACCATCCAGCATTCCGTAAGCGGATCAATCAGTGAACTCATTCTCCAATGAGCACCTGTACTGTATCCTTAGTGTCACTACATGAGCAGCTATGAGACCAGCTGCATCCATCATATGGACGGGTATACAGCACACCAGTCTATCCGGTTATCATGATGTCCCTCTCGAGTAACCTATGACCGGGATTATTTAGGATATGTGTTTAAAGGTGAATCGATCTCATTATCGTGATCTTATCACGATCCGATTCCCATTGCACAAATCTAAGGACATCATAATATATATATGCATTTATGTAATAGTTATAAAGTGATATATGCCAAAATATAATAAGCAAAAAGATTCTGTATCAAGTCACACGTGCCATCACTCACGTGATTGGCTTGCTGGGCACCTATGACTAGCATTTAATGGGTGAATTAACTTTCTTTTTAGGATTACAAATCAAACAACTTAGTGATGGTATATTTCTTAACCAATCCAAATATACATTAAAATTGTTAAAACGATTTAACATGGATAATTCAAAAGCAATAAACACCCCTATGAGTACTGTGACTAAGTTAGATATGGATGAAAATACTGAAAATTTCGATCAAAAAACATATAGGGGAATGATAGGTAGTCTACTCTACCTCATCGCAACTAGACCAGATATTATGTTTAGTGTAGGACTTTACGCTAGGTTTCAATCTAATCCTAAATTATCTCATCTTAAGAGTGTTAAAAGAATATTTAGGTATCTTAAAGGAACTCCAAATTTAGGATTGTGGTATCCAAAATCTGAAAAATTCGATCTAATAGCTTATGCAGATGCCGATTTTGGCGGATGCAGGATAGATAGAAAAAGTACATTCGGAACATGCCAATTTTTAGGACATGCACTTGTTTCTTGGACTTCCAAGAAATAAAATTCAGTTGCACTATCTACGACGGAAGCCGAATACATTGCTGCAAGTGCATGTTGTGCACAAGTTATTTGGATGAAAAATACATTAGAAGACTATGGAATTCACTTTAAAAACATTCCCATAAAATGTGATAATACTAGTGCCATATGTCTTACTAAAAATCCAATTCAGCACTCTAGAACTAAGCACATCGACGTTAGGCATCATTTCATATGCGATCATATCCTTAACAATGATGTTGTTCTAGAATTCAATGACACAAAGCATCAATTAGCAGATATATTTACAAAAGCTTTGAACGAAGACCAATTTGAATTCATTAGAAGGGAATTAGGTATGTTAAATTGTCCCTAAAAATAAACTTGTTTGAATGGATTTTTCGTAGAGTTTTTCATCTTCTCTCTATTCCTCGATGAATCTGATCCTTCTCTTTCGATTCTAAATGACATGTTAAATTATCTTATCCTACCTTGAGTCAAACACCGCTCCCATCTAATCAAGATTAATGATTTTATGATATTTTATGAATCTCGAAATTGATTTTGATGGCTTGATTATGAGTTTCAAGTTGACGATGTAAATTTAAATTAGTTTGTATTCGAATTATGATCTTGACTTATTGGAGTTACTACTTGATATTTTTTAATCACAATCTCTTCCTTGCACACCTACAATTTGTGTTATTTATAGAAAGAAGAGATTTGATAAAATGGATGAATGCTGAATTTTCCTTTAGGTGAACTCTGCGTAAATATTTTAGCATACTTAATTTTGGATGATGGATTTTCGTATGATCAATGCTGAATTCCTGATATTATAATCACAAGTTATATTCTTCAAGTCTCATTCCCTTTTTGTTGATGACAAAGGGAGAGAAAAGTGATGACTTGTACCATTTTGATAGCATGACTTATATGAATTTCAAAAGTATGCGTGATATGAATGTCTTATATGCCTTGCAAAATCCTTGAGAATATCGCAAGATTGATTGATCATATTGAAAGCTTGCCTTAAATTTATATCATGAAATTCATGTTGAAAATCTTTATCTCCTATCGTAGTAAAAATTGTCTCTTATCATTCTACTTGAAAATGATTTTCATCGAATTTTTGTATTTACTATTGCTTAATGAGAATAACGATAAGTTCTACGGTTAGAACTTATCGGTTTATGCTTGAATTCTATGGATGGAATTCAAGTGTTTTCATCTTCTCATAATATGGCATATAGATAGGGGGAGTTATGTTTAACTCCGTCATCAATTGATTGTCATCACCAAAAAGGGGGAGATTGTTGAATCTCGGATTTTGATGATAAAATCAATTGATGGATTAATTGATCTAATCCATATTATTGAGTTAAGTGTATAGGATTAACTATGATAACCAGAAAATACAAAGCAAGAATACCGGAGTCAAGATCGATGGACGTTTAAGAGTCCGAAGAATCGTCGGAGATGCTGCCGGAACCAACCGAGAAGAAATCGGGAACCTATCAGAATTTTCAGAAGTTCACCGAAGAGATCGTCGGAGGTTCACGGAGATCACCGAGAAGGCTCGGCTACTCATAAAAGTCATCACAAGATCGGGAGCTTGTAGGGAGTTCGTCGGAAAAAGTTCGTCGGAAAGCTCGTCGGAACAAGACTCGACGTTCGTGATTGAAAACTTGCTTAGGATGTTTTTTTTGTTATGTAGTTAACTTGTAATTAGGATTAGGATTAAGAGATAATCCTATATCCTGGTTAGGGGCCAACTAGGCCCAAAGTCAGATTTGGTTTGGGCTAAAATGAAGCCAAACCAGTGAATCGGAGAGCCAGGCGGTGGCACCGCCTGGCTGGGCGGTAGCACCGCCCAGCACCCGAGAGCTAGGCGGTGACACCTCCTAGGCTGGGCGGTTGCACCGCTTGGCTGGGCGGTGGCACCGCCAGCATCGGGAACATAAGAGAATTCAAATTTTTGGAGCCCAAATTTGTATCTTCTTGAGGCCTATAAATACCCCTCAAGTCTCAGCTGAGAACACAACTTTTGAGCAGCAAGTGATTGAGAGAAAAGTCTTAGAAGAGTCTTTGCCTTTCTTGTTTTCAATTTGCTAGTGTTCACCTCCTTCTTTCTTGCTGAAAATCTGTAAGAGAGTGAACCACTTGTAAAAGTTGTAAGAGGGGTATTTACCCTTCCTTTTCAAGAGATTTGCTAGTGGAAGGTGGGAGCCTCATCGAAGAGGGGCCTCGCAAGTGGATGTAGGTCACTTGACCGAACCACTTTAAAAACGGCGTAATCTCTGGTTTGCATTTCATTACTGCTATTTACATTACTGCAAACCCTCTTACTTGCTTTATTTCCTCATTACATTTACTGCACAACTTTGCGAATACGCTTTCAAGTTAAGCACTTCCGATTCCGATTTTTATCGTACGAAAGATTTGTCGAAACCAACGTTTTAAGCCGCTGCACTAATTCACCCCCCCCTCTTAGTGCCGCTCCGATCCTAACAATACAATCACACATCAAATGAGCAATCACACCAGATAATCATGGACCACATCTTAATGTGATCAAGCCTAAGCTAGTGGGCCTAATCACTTACATCAAGATCTATATGTGCAGTAGTGCATCTCTATACCATATGATCGTCCATCTCGTTCTTATCGGTCTTGTCGACATCTAGACGCATCTCCATGCATTTCGACCGTCCATCTCGTGAGTCCCGCTATTGCTTCCACGCTCTTGATGCTCCTCTTCATGTGATTACAACTTAATCATAGGCACGCAGGCCCGACAATAATGCAATTCATTTCCCTTTACATCAATTTTCAAATTTTCACACAAAGGATAACAAGAAAAGTTTGGTAATGAGATATACTTGCATAGTTAAAATCATATTATGAAATATAAGATCATATGAAAACCAAAAGACATGATTCAATTTGATAAATATTCTTTTTAATAAAATGTAAGCAATCATTCGAGAATAAAAAGTAAGGGATCTTGATTCATAGAAAGAAACTATCAAGTTTTGATTCCAAGAATTCAAGATCAATCATGATATAGATAAAACTCATTCAAATTATCAAATCATCAAAATTGCTTTTAAGAGATTCAAAATGACATACATAGATTTATCATTTTCTTGTTTAAAAAAAAAGATAATATAAAGATAGAGAAATTTTCAAAATGCATTCCCTTTTTAGTTGTTTCAATTCATATGATTGATTTCATATAAGCATGAGCAATTTTTTTTATCCCAAATAAAAATATACATCAATGTTTAACATCGAAAAAGAACTTTTATTATGGTATAGATCACAAAAATCATCATGCATAATTTCAAAATATAAACTCACTAAGCATGATTTCAAATCACTATGCATCATTAAATCATCGAAGCACACATTATTTCTTCTTAAAAACATACATAGGATTTATTTTAAGCATTAGATTTAAGTCTAACATTTTGTTCCTTTATCATAAAATATGTAATTTTCATGATCATTTTCAAATTTACTAGAAGGATAAGCATGATTATATTTTTTAATAATATATATATATATATATATATATATTTAAACTAATTTAAAAATAACTCATGAAATGCATCAAGTAATTTCAAAATAAAGCAAAGGGGTTTTGGTTACCTCGTGGTCGAAAGCCGTTAAGGCGTAGTTTGCTACCTCGCCTTTGTTAGTTTGTTCTTCATCTTCAGGTGAACTTGATTCATCTTAAGCCACCTTGAGATTTTTCTTCTTCTTTTTAGGTTCATTTTTATTCTTTGATTCTTATTTTAAGAAGTTTTTTAGCTTTATTGTAAGGAGTTCAAGGTTATCATATCATCACTTGAGTTATCACTCAAGTGGTATTCTATTATTCGAAGTGCCAAATCCTTCCTGTTCTTTGGAAGGTAGTTCTCATGTTCAATACAAGTCATTTCATAGGTCATCAAAGATCCAATAAGTTCTTCAATCGAAAAATGGTTCAAGTCCTTTGATTCTTTTATTATTGTTTCTTTCGAATCTCAATTTTTAGAAAGAGATCGTAAAACTTTATTAACAAGTCTAAGATTTGAAAAACTTTACCAAGTGCTTTTAAACCATTGACGATATCCGTAAAACTAGTCTATATGTCTCCAATGGTTTCGCTTGGTTTCATATGAAATAATTAAAAATCATGCATCAAAAGATTTATCTTAGAATCTTTTACTCTACTAGTGCCTTCGTGTGTAGTTTTAAGATTGTGCCAAATATCAAAAGCGATTTTACAAATAGAAACATAATTAAATTCATTTTTGTCTATGGCATAAAAGAAAGCATTCATAGCTCTAGGATTCAAAGAAAAAGTTTTCTTCTCCAAATCATTCCATTCATTTATTGGATTAGAAGACTTTTAAAAGCCATTTTCAATGATATTCTATATATTAAAATCTAAAGAAATCAAGAAAACTCTCATCCGAGTTTTCCAATATATGTAGTCCGTCCCATTGAACATGGGAGGATGAATAATAGAATGATCCTCTTGAAAGCTGAAAAGATATATTTCTCTTAAGTGTTAAACCAAACGAGAAAAAAAAAAAGTGTCTCTGATACCAACTATTAGGATCAAGAACAACACTAAGAGGGGGGGGTGAATTAGTGCAGCGAAATAAAAACGTCGGTTTTGAAAATCTCATTCAATAAAATACCATACCAAAAATGTGCTTGATTTGAAATCATATGAAAGAGTATAGCAAGTAAGGCAATTTGCAATTAAAGTAAAGAGCAAAATAGAAATACAAACTAGATTTTTATAGTGGTTCGGTCGTAATGACCTACATCCACTCCCGATTCTTCTTTCGTAGAGGCCACCAGCATCAACTAACGATCTTCCTTCAATAGGCGAAGACCAACCATCTTCTTACAACTCTATTCTTCTTTTGTAGACTCAGGAGAGAACATTTACACCCCCACTACCTCCTCTCTTAAACTTCACTAACACTTAGAGATTGAGAGGAGTTCTTACAAGATTACAATAGCTTTTTCTTTCTTTTTTGCTCTTAATTCTTATGTGTGTTAACCAGGAATGAGAAGCATATTTATAGGCCTCACATGGATTCAAACTTGGAGGGCCTCAAGTGTGTTAACCAACGTTTTCATCCCCAGTTTTTGGGGTACTAGTGGTACCACCGCCTACAGAATTGACATTGGGTGGTACCACTGCCCAGTCTAAAGGTACCACCACCTGGGAGACTATGTCTAGATAGTACCACCGCCTAAATTGGTGGTATCACTACTTGACAGTCTTGGAGACTGGGTTTGGGTGGTACCACCGCCTAATACAGTCTCGGAGATTGTGCCATCGAAGGTTTCATTTGTTGGATCACTGTTTGAGCCTTTTACTTGGCCCAACATAGCCCAAACTTGAGCCTTATTGGCCCATAATTGACTTGGCCCATTCCAACCCAATTACACCAAAAACCTACTTTGATCTAGACAATTATTATAAAGCTAAATTAAATGTTGCCTGACATGTCATTGGTTCAACGATGCCTCGTCCGATTCTTTGGCGCATCATCCTCTCTTTTGGCCTATTGCTCAATTGGCTAGATGACCTCCATAACTCCAATTTCCTTAGCACAATTTGTGCTTTTTTTTGGCCCGATGCCCGATCCCGTGGCCCGAGGTCTTCTATCGATATGTCGATCGATCATCAGGCTCGACGTCCAATCTTCGGACATGTTTCACTCTGGCCCAACATAATTCTTTTTGCTTTAATTGTCTCTCCCTTATCGAAGTTTTCTGCATCACTCAAAATGCAGATTAGATCATAAACACTATCAATTATTTTCATCATCAAAATATGAGATTCAATAGAAGGATCAGTTGACGTACCGACAGAAGGTCTTTGTGCCTTAAGTTCAGGCATCAGGTTGAAGGATTGGACATTGTGCCAATGAGATCATAAGTTGCGAGAGTCAACATGCTAATTAGGTAATACGCCGAAGGAGATGACGATGCACCAAAGGGTTGGACGAAGCGTCGGATGAACCAATGTCATGCCGGACAACATAAAATTCTAGTCTTATAATTAATTATATCTTAATTGGTCATAGTTAAGTTGTAATTGAGTTGGTTTTTGTTGTAACCATGCTAACTCAATTAGGGGCCTATTGCCCTGAGTTGGGACTATTTTGGGCCAAGTGGAAGGCCCATTCAGTGACCTAAGGTTAGGTAGAACTTGAATGTCCTGGAAATGTCAAGAGCACACTTTTCCAGACTATCAAGTAGTGGTATTGCCAGGTCAAGCGGTGGTATCGCCAGGTCAAGCAATGGTATGACCCAAACATAGTCTCCCAGACTGTGTAGGCGGTGGTACCGCCTAGTGTCAAGTAGTGGTACTACCAAACTAAACAGTGGTACCGCCCAATGTCAATGTTACAAGCGGTGGTACTGCTAATACCCTAAAATCTCAAGGAAGCTATTTGGGGTCTATAAATACCCCAATCTTTCTTGCTTAAGAGAGCATGAAAGGTAGAACAAAACTCTATGATTCTAAGGTTGCAAACTATAGGGAAATCTAAGGGTGACATCATATGCACAGTGGAAGAATAGAAAACAAAAATCCCCAAATTTCCCATAAATTTTTTTCATCATCGTGCGAAGATTGGTGCGCAAAATCTGCAGATTTATATATCCCATAAATTATTTTACCTAGGGATATCGTATATCCTTGAATCTCTACAGATTTGTAGCAGAAGATGAAGGAGGTCAAGCATCCTTCTCTCTAGCGGTGATCCACATAGTAGGACTATGACAATGCTCCTCAAATCTCCAAGCCTGCTATCTAAGGAGGAGAATAGGAGATGGTAGCCAAGAGAAGCTTTAGCCTATGAACCATTGGTTTCCTTTTATTTATAGAGGCCCCTTATCAACTTAACCCTAATGGATCCTACCCTATTGGGTATTGGATCTCCATCCAACTACCCAACCTCTTAGATTAGTGAATCTCTATCTAATAATCTCTTATTAGCTCATATTATATCTCATCAATATGATTCAATAATTCAGGGGCATATAGGATATCCAATAAGATGGGGGCTCCAGTGGATATCCCATATCCGAACCTCTACTCGTCACAATACCTATCATATATGTGTGACTCTCTAGGCCCAATATCGAGCTGGCTATAAGTCATACTTGTCATAACACCTAGCTCAATGAATTATTATCTCCATAATAATTCACTCAACTTATCAACTACGAATGTACAAGGCCACTACGCCGCAATCCCCAGATGATATAGGGGAATCCAATCTATTGGACATGTTTATTCTCAATACTATATATTTGTAGTGCCTCATCCATCTAATACCCTAGAGACCATATACCGAGTATGGTATTGTTAGGCCCATGCAGTATCTACTCGAGTCTCGCTCTAATCGGATTCTCCCGGAGAACTCTTTCTCTCTCAATCTGAATGACCCTGGCTAGGGATTTGTTTGAGTAAGAATACATGAAATATTTCTCTCATAATAGCGAGAGTGGATGATCCTCTATCGACACTCAATAGTCCTCATAAGGTTAGCTGTCATTCTCGATGACTGGCTATGCTAGATTTGAAACTTCTAGGCCTATAAGTCCAATATCAAAGAATAGAGTACTCATATAAGATATCCTTGGTATCTCAAGTCGAAGGACCAAGAACACCATTGGGACAACAAAATCACTGCCTGAAAATAAAGTATCATTAACCATCCAACATTCCATGAGTGGATCAATTAGTGAACTTATTCTCCATTGAGCACCTGCACTATAGCCCTAGTGTCCCCACACTAGCAGATATGAGACCAGCAGCCTCAATCATATGTATAGGTATATAGTACACTAGTATGTCCGGTTATCTCATTGCCCTTCACGAGTAACCTATGACCAGGATTATTTAGGATCTGTGTTTAAAGACGAATTGGTCTCATTATCGTGATCTCATTAAGATCCGATTCCTATTGTACAGATCTATGGACATCACAATATATATATATATATATATATATATATATATATGAAACAAGCAATATAAAGTGATAAAATACTAATATATAATAAGCAAAAAGAGTGTGTGTCATGTCACACATGCCATCACTCACGTGATTGGCTTGCAAAGCACCTATGACTAGCACAAACCCTATTAGAAAGTTGAGTTCCCTCCTCCATATGCTTAAAGGCTATTCTAAGGGAGAGTGTAAGGGAATACTTGTAATAGAGAGGTGTAAAGATTCTCTCGTGAACTTATGAAAAGGAGAAAGACTTGTAAGGGTAGTTGATCTTCGCTAGTTAGAAAGAAGATCGTTAGTGAATGCCGGTGGCCTCAACGGAAGAGGAATGGGGAGTAGACATAAGTCGTGATGACCGAACCACTATAAAACTCAATTTACATTTCTATTTTGTTTTTTACTATTATTGTAAACTGCTTTACTTGCCCCCTCTTAGTGTTGATTTCGGTCCTAACAAATCAGAGATATCTCTGTTAGGATCAAGAGCACTAAGAGGGGGGGTGAATTAGTGCAGCGGAAATCTTTCGACGATAAAAAATGTTCGAACGATAAAAACGACTTCGGTGTGAAAGCCGATTCTAAGATTACTTTAACTTAAGATCAAGCGAGATGACGTTAAAGTCAATCTAGGAAGGCAATTTGCAGTTATGATAAAAACCAGAATATAAGCGCAAACTGAAATATGGCGTTCGTACGAAGAAACTGAGTTACGTCTAAATGCTGATTCGTAAATCACTTGATTAGGCGAGATGCAGATTAAGCAAGGATATAAAGGCAGTTTGCAGTTAAGATAGAAATTAAAACATAAACGCAAACTGAAATATGATGATCGTACGAAAAAACAGATTTACGTTTAAACGCTGATTCGGAAAGTGCAAAGCTTGAAACCCGATCGTATATGCGCAGAAAGCAGTAAGCTTTAGAGGAGGTTTGCAGTAAAGATAATATGCTCAAAGTAAATGCAAACTGAGATTTAGAGTGGTTCGATCAATCTTGACCTACTCCACTTTTGGCTTCCTCCACCGACGAGGTCACCGACATCAACTAGAGGCCTTCCTTCAATAGGCGAAGGCCAACCACCCTTTTACAGTTTCACTCCTTTTGACGGGCTTAGGAGACAACCCTTACAAAATTTTCTCTCCTCTCTTTACAGCTCAGAACTTGGAAGAAAAGAGGGAGAAGAACTTTTGGCCTTTACAACAATTTTGAGCTCGAAAAATCACATAACAAGATCAAGATTTCGGTGTAAGTTGATGCCCTTTCAGTGCTGAATGGGTGGGGTATTTATAGGCCCCAACCCAGTTCAAATTTGGAGCTCAAAACTGTCAATTCCCGGAATTCTGGGATCAGGCGGTTGCACCTCCTGACTGGAGCGGTTGCACCGCCTAGCAGAGCTCGAAGACTGAGCCTCTGGGCGGTGCCACCTCCTATCAGGGGCGGTTGCACCTCTTGCCAGAGCTCGAAGACCAAGCTAGGCGGTGCAACCTCCTGACTGAGGCGGTTGCACCGCTCAGCCAATGCTCGGAGACCGAGCCCAAGCGGTGCCACCTCTTGTCAGGGGAGGTTGCACCGCCCAGTCTCGCTTGGAGACTGAGCCCAGGCGGTGCTACCTCCTGGCTGGGGTGGTTGCACCGCCTAGTCTCGCTCGGAGACTTAGCCCAGGCGGTGCTACCTCCTGGCTTGGGCGGTTGCACCTCCCGCTAGAAATCAGGGTTCGAATGGGTTGATCCATTCAGCCCAATTTGGGTTTTTCAAGGGCCCAATTACCCCAAGATTAAGTTAATGGGATCACCTCCCATTTCAACTTAATCATTGTGCTAACTACGATTTTTCCTAAGACCTTTACTGCAACTTGCTCCGGTGCATCAATCGCTTCTTCCGGCGAGCTTCCGACGAACTTCCGTCGATCATCCGATGAACCCTCGGTGATGCTCCTACGGACTTCCGGCAAACTCCTGGACTTGCGACGATCCACTTGGCGAGTTCCGACGAGCTTCTTTGGCAAGCTCATGGACTTCTCGGATTTGTTCCCGCAGAACCTCCAACGACTATCCAAACTTCCGTCGAACTCTCGAACTCCCAACGTGATCATTGTCTTGACTCTAGCGCAACTCTTGCTGCATGTCTTTCTTCTATCGTAGTTAATCCTGCACACTTAAAACAAAACTTCGATCGAGACAATTAATCCTAAGCAATTAACTAAGTTGTCCAGCATGTCATTAGTCCCTTGACGCTTCGTCCGATTCTTCGGCGCATCGTCCTCTCCTACAGCCTATTGCCCAATCGGTCAGTTGACTCCGAAACTCCGATATCCTTGGCATAATACCCGCTCTTCTTGGCCCGATGCCCGAGTCCACGACCCGAAGCCTTCTGTCGATACATCGACCGATCCACTGGCCCGACGTCCAATCTTCTGACATTTTCCTCCGGCACAACATGATTTTCCTGCTTTAATTGTCTCATCCTAATCGAAGCATCCTGCATCACTCAATACACAGATTAAATCATAAACATATATCAAGTGGTTTCATCATCAAAATACGAGATTCAACAATCTCTAGTGGATCTTTATTGGGGATCAGGATCCAATCAGCATATCAACGTAATCTTGAGAGACTTGACCAATTATGCAAAGCCCAAATTGGCAATTCTTGCTGATCACAACTAATTGTGACTCCCATCCTGTTTGGCCTCCAAACCATCATGGTCTCGTGAGACTCGACCAACCATGATGTCCAATTAAGCCATCACCATCGTTACAAGATGAGTCTTATTTGATGATATGCTCTCGAGAGACTCGACTAAGCATACCATGTTCTCAAGTCACCGGTGACATCTCTATGTCATAGGCAAGATCTGCTAGTCATAAGTGCCCAGCAAGCCAATCACGTGAGTGATGGCACGTGTGACTTGATACAGAATCTTTTTGCTTATTATATTTTGGCGTATATCACTTTATAACTATTGCATAAATGCATATATATTGTGATGTCCTTGGATTTGTGCAATGGGAATCGGATCGTGATGAGATCACGATAATGAGATCGATTCACCTTTAAACACATATCCTAAATAATCCCGGTCATAGGTTACTCGAGAGGGACATCGTGATAACCGGATAGACTGGTGTGCTGTATACCCGTCCATATGATGGATGCAGCTGGTCTCATAGCTGCTCGTGTAGGGACACTAGGGATACAGTACAGGTGCTCATTGGAGAATGAGTTCACTGATTGATCCGCTTACGGAATGCTGGATGGTTGATGATGCCTTATTGTCAGACAACGATTCCGTAGTCCTAGTGGTGTATCTGGTTCTTAGACTTGAGACACCAAGGATGTCCTGTATGAGTGCTCCACTCTTTGATACCAGACTTATAGGTTTGGCTGTTCCCAGATCTAGTACAGCTGGTCATTGGGAGTGGTAGTCGACCTTACGAGGGCTATTGAGTGTCGATAGAGGATCATCCACTCTCGGTATCATGAGAGGAATATCCCATGTGTTCTTGCTCAGACAAATCCCTGGCCAGGGTCATTCGGGTTGAGAGAGAAAGAGTTCTCCGGGAGAATCCGATTAGAGCGAGACTCGAGTAGAAACCGTATGGGTCTGACAGCACCATGCTCGATATACGGTCTCTGGGATATTAGATGGATGAGGGACTATAGGTACATGGTAACTGAGGACAGACAGGTCCAATGGATTGGATTCCCCTGTATCGTCTGGGGACTACGGCGTAGTGGCCTAGTACTTCCGTAGTCGATGAGTCGAGTGAATTATTACAGAGATAATAATTCACTGAGTTAGAAGGAGTTCTGACAGGTATGACTCACGGCCAGCTCGATATTGGGCCTAGAGGGTCACACACATATGGTAGGCATTGCGATGAGTAGAGGTTCGGATATGAGATATCCGACGGAGCCCTTGTCTTATTGGATGCAGATCCAATACCCACTAGGGAAAGGACCCATTAGGGTTTTGACACGGGATCTCTATAAATAGGAGGGATTCACAGCCTCATAGGCTAGAGTCTTTGCTTGCCCTTCCTATTCTCCTCTCCCTCTCCCCCTCAGAGTAGGCCTGGAGTTTTGAGGAGCGTCGTCGCAACCCTGCTGTGTGGATCACCGCTAGAGAGGAGGACGCTTGACCTCCTTCACCCTCTCCTAAGGATCTGCAAGGAAACAGGGATATACGATCTCCCTAGGTAACACAATCTTTATACGCAGTTTTGTGTTTTTGCGGATTTTGCGCACCAATCTTCGCACGACGATGAACATCTTTTTGGGAATCGGGGATTTTTGTTTTCTTGTTCTTCCGCTGCGCATATGATGTCGCCCCCCCTATGATTTCCCAACAAGATCTCGAATCAAAATATAGGTGAGTCTCGAGAGACTCAACCAACTCAACCCGTTGAATCTCGAATTTTGATAATGAAGTCAATTGTCATTTATTATCTAATCCATAAGTTGAGATTAATGTGCAGGATTAACTATGATGATAGTAAGACATGCAGCAAGAGTTGTGCCGGAGTCAAGACCATGATCATGTTGGGGGTTCGAGAGTTCGACGGAAGTCCGGATGGTCGTTGAAGGTTCTTCGGGAACAAATCTGAGAAGTCTAGGAGTTTGCTAAAAAGCTCATCGGAACTCACCAAGTGGTTCATCGCAAGTCTAGGAGTTTACCGGAAGTCCGTCGGAGCATCACCGAGGGTTCGTCGGATGTTCGCCGGAAGCTCGCCGGAAGAAGCGATTGACGCACCGGAGCAAGTTACAGTAAATGTCTTAAGAAATATCGTTGTAAGCTTGTATATTAAGCTAGGAATGGGAGGTGATCCCATTAACTTAATCTGGGGGCAATTGGGCCTTTGACAGACCCAAATTGGGCTGAATAGATCAGCCCATTCGGACCCAGAATTCCTGACCGGTGGTGGCACCGCTTGGGATGGCGATGGCACCACCTAGGAGCTCAAGAAAGCAGGGCGGTGCAACCGCCCAAGTCAAGCGGTGGTACCACTCAGGCTCAGTCTCCGAGCGAGACTGGGCGATGGTACCGCTTGGGCTCAGTCTCCGAGCGAGACTGGGCGGTGGTACCACCCCTGTCAAGCGGTGGTACCACCCCTGTCAAGCGGTGGTACCGCCTGAGCTTGGTCTCCGAGAGGTAGTACCACCTAGTTATGGTGGTAGTATCGCCAGGACCCAGAAATCTGGGAGATAACATTTTTGAGCTCCAAATTCAAACCAGTTTGGGGCCTATATAAACCCCACCCTTTTCTGCTTGAAAGGGCACCGAAAATCCAATCTTACTCTGTGATTTTTAGAGCTCAAAAGTGTTATATAAGCTAAAAGTTCTTCTCCCTCTTTTCTTTCAAGTTTCGGTCATTCAAGAGAGGAGTGAAAATTCTACAAGGGTTGTCTCCTAAGCCCATCAAAAGGAGTGAAACCGTAAAAGGGTGGTTGGCATTCACCTATTAAAGGAAGGCCTCTAGTGGACGTCGGTGACCTCATCGGAGGAGGAAGCCAAAAGTGGATGTAGGTCAAGATTGACCGAACCACTCTAAAATTACGATGCTCTCTGGTTTGCATTTATTCTTGCTATTTACCTTACTACAAACCTCCATATGTGCTTTACTTCCTTATTACTTTTGTTGCACTCCTTTACGAACTCACTTTCAAGTTAAGTTTCTGAAAATTATTTTACGTCAAAAACGATTTAATTATATGAATGTCGTTTTAAATCGTCGAATGTTTTCCGCTGCACTAATTCACCCCCCCTCTTAGTGCTCTTGATGCTAACAATTGGTATCAGAGCGGGGTTAACTCTCAAACGAATTAAAACCCAAGAGAGATGGCATACGCCCGAAACCAAGTGAGCCACTCTTTTACACGTCCACCCATGTTCAATGGGACAAACTACACTTATTGGAAGACCCAAATGAGGATCTTCCTTATTTCAATGGATTTTGAACTTTGGAATCTTGTAGAAAATGGATTTTCAAAGTCTTCTCTTCCAATGATCGATTGGAATGAATTGGAGAAGAAGACTTTCGCTCTTAATGCAAAGGCTATGAATACCTTATTTTGTGCGCTTGATAAAAATGAGTTCAATCGGGTTTCGATTTGTGAAACCGCGTTTGATATTTGGCATACACTCAAAGTGACTCACAAAGGAGTAGAGTGAAAGAGTCAAAAATTAATCTTTTGATACATTCTTTTGAACTTTTCTGAATGAAACCAAGCGAGATTATTGGCGGCATGTACACCCGTTTCACGGATGTCATCAATGGTCTAAAAAGACTCGGCAAAAGTTTTTCAGATTTTGAGCTCGTAAATAAGATTCTAAGATCCCTTCTTAAGAGTTGGGACCCTAAAGTCACTACTATTCAAGAGGCTAAAGATTTAAACAACTTCTCTCTTGAAGAACTAATCGGGTCATTAATGACCTATGAAATGACTTACAAGGCTAATGAAGAGCAAGAAGACATCCTTCCAAAGAACAGGATAGATATGACACTTAGAACTTTAGATGACTACTTGAGAGAAAACTCAAGTGATGAGGACTATGACGATGACTTGGAACTTCTAACAAGGAAATTCAAAAAATTTATTAAGAGAAACAAGTTTAAAAATGAAACAAAAAATAAATTTGAACCTAAAAAGTACCAAGTTATTTGCTATGAGTGCAAAAAGCCGAAACACTACAAAAGTGATTGTCCCGAAGCCAAGAAGAGAATATCAAAGAAGAAGGCGCTCAAATTAACGTGGGATGACTCAAGTGTATCTGAAGAAGAGGAGTCCAACACCGAGAAAGTTGTTCATTATGCCCTAATGGCCATCGGAGAGGAGGTAACAAATTTAATTAATGCAAATTTATCATTTGATGAATTATTAAATGCCTTCTATGACTTATTTGATGAATGCAAAACAATTAGTAGAAAATATAAATTATTAAAAAAGGAGCATGATAGTCTTATTAGTAATTTCGATAAATTAAAAATTAAATATCATGATAGTTTAGCTCCATGTATAAAATACCATGATATAGAAACTCTCCAAAAAGAGAACTTACTACTTAAGGACACCTTGAAGAAATTTGAGGTTGGTAGCAAGTATTTGAATATGATCCTTACAAATAAGGGTCACGTTCCCAAAAGAAGTGGAATCGGATTTGTGAGAAGTCCTCACCAAAACCCAACCACCTTTATAAAAGGCACTATCTTACATGTTCAACACCAAAGCAAATGCAACTTTTGTTGCAAACATGGACATAAAACGTATCATTGTCCATTCAAGAAAATTATTCCGAACAAACTAATTTGGGTTCTTAAAGGAACCATGATAAACTCTATGCAACGTAATAAACAATGTAGATCAGTTTTTTAGGCACCCAAAAGTAAATGGGTACCTAAAAATTATCCTTTTGTGTAGAGACATTCACAATCACAAGCTAAGAGCAAGAGATGGTATCTTGATAGTGGATGCTCAAGGCATATGACCGGAGATCCATCTTAATTCTCTAAGCTCACTAGCATAGACGAAGGCTATGTCACCTTCGGAGACAACAACAAGGGTAAAATCATTGGCAAAGGAACTATAGGTAACAAATCCAACTTCTTTATTGATGATGTTTTGTTAGTTGATGGTTTAAAACATAACCTCTTTAGTATTAGTCAATTATGTGATAAAGGATATATCGTCAAATTCGAATCTAATGCTTGTATCATTGAAAAACCACACCAAAACACATCTATGATTGCATTAAAACAGAATAACGTATACACCATTGACATCAATGATCTTTGCAATGAAATGTGTTTCTCGGTTTTGAATGAGAATGCTTGGCTTTGGCATAGGATATTAGGTCATGCTAGCATGAAACTAATCACTCAAATATCATCCAAAGAACTTGTACGAGGAATTCCTCATATCAAGTGTTGTATCTCAGATTTTGATGATGAAGTCAATTGTCATTTGTTATCTAATCCATATGTTGAGATATGTGTGCAGGATTAACTACGATGAAAGTAAGACATGCAGTAGGAGTTGAGCTGGAGTCAAAGACTATGATCACGTTGGGAGTTCGAGAGCTCGACGGAAGTCCAGATGGTCGTCTGAGGTTTTGCGGGATCAAATCCGAGAAGTCCAGGAGCTTGCCAAAAGAAGCTCGTCGGAACTCGCCAAGTGGATCATCGCAAGTCTAGGAGTTTGCCGGAAGTCCGTCGGAGCATCGCCGGAGGTTCGTCGGATGTTCGCCAGAAGTTCGCCGGAAGCTCGCCGGAAGAAGCGATAGTAAATGTCTTAATCTGGGGTCAAGCTGTAGTAAATGTCTTAAGAATTGTCGTAGTTAGCATGTAGATTAAGTTAGAAATGGGAGGTGATCCCATTAACTTAATCTGGGGGCAATTGGGCCCTTGACATACCCAAATTAGGCCAAATGGATCAATCCATTCAGACCAAAATTCCTATTAGGCAGTGGCACCGCTAGAGTCGGCGGTGGCATCGCCCAGGAGAGGGTCTCGCAGGAATGCTGGACGGTGCAACCACCCCAGTTAGGCAGTGGCACCTCCTGGGCTCAGTCTCCGAGTGAGACTGGGTGGTGCAACCGCCCTTGACAAGCGATGGCATCGCTAGGGCTCAGTCTCCGAGCGAGACTGGGCGGTGCAACCACCCGAGGCAAGCGGTGGCACCGCCAAGGCTCCGTCTCTGAGCGAGACTAGGCGGTGCAACCGCCCCTATCAAGCGGTGGCACCACCCAGAAGCTCAGTCTCCGAGCTGCCAAGCGGTTGTACCGCCCTAGTTAGGAGGTGGTACCGCTAGGACCCAAAAAATCTGAAAAGAGACATTTTTGAGCTCCAAATTCAAACTAGTTTGGGGCGTATATATGGCCCACCCTTTCCTGCATGAAAGGTCCCCGAAAATCCAATCTTACTCTATGATTTTTAGAGCTTAAAAGTGTTGTAAAGGCTAGATGTTCTCCTCCCTCTTTTTCCATGTTTTGATCTTTCAAGAGAGGAGAGAAAAGTTTGTAAGGGTTGTCTCCTAAGCCCGTCAAAAGGAGTAAAACTGTAAAAGGGTGGTTGGCCTTCGCCTATTGAAGGAAGGCCTCTAGTGGACGTCGGTGACCTCGTTGGTGGAGGAAGCCAAAAGTGGAAGTAGGTCAAGATTGACCGAACCACTCTAAATCTCGGTTTGCATTTGCTTTGAGCATTTTATCTTTACTACAAAACTCCTCAATAGCTTACTTCATTTTGCTCTTTTACGAACTCACTTTTAAGTTAAGTTTCCGAAAATGGGTTTACGTTGGAAATCGATTTTATCGTACGAACATCATATTTCTGTTTGCGCATACATTCCGATTTCTATCTTAACTACAAACTTCCTGCCTTTCTTTACTTCAAATACATTTCCATAAGCTTTCAAAGTTATTATATGCACAAAATGACTTTTACGTCGAAATCGGATTTCAATGTATGAATGCAGTTTTAATCGTCGAAAGTTTTCCACTGCACTAATTCACCCCCCCCCCTCTTAGTGCTCTTGATCCTAACAATTGGTATCAGTGTGGGGTTAACTCTCAAACATATTAAAACCCAAGAGAGATGGCATACGCCGGAAACCAAGAGGGCCACTCTATTACACGTCCACCTATATTCAATGGGACGGACTATACCTATTGGAAGACCCGAATGAGGATCTTCCTTATTTCAATGGATTTTGAACTTTGGAATATTGTCGAAAATGGATTTTCGAAGTCTTCTCTTCCAATGATCGATTGGAATGAATTGGAGAAGAAGACTTTCGCTCCTAATGCAAAGGCTATGAATGCCTTATTTTGTGCGCTTGATAAAAATGAGTTCAATTGTGTTTCGGTTTGTGAAACCGTGTTTTATATTTGGCATACACTCGAAGTGACTTACGAAGGCACAAGTAGAGTGAAAGAGTCAAAAATCAATCTTTTGATACATTCTTTTGAACTTTTCCGAATGAAACCGAGCGAGACTATTAGCGACATGTACACCCGTTTCATGGATGTCGTCAATGATCTAAAAGGACTCGGCAAAAGTTTTTTGGATTTTGAGCTCGTAAATAAGATTCTAAGATCCCTTCCTAAGAGTTGGGACCCTAAAGTCACTACTATTCAAGAGGCTAAAGATTTAAACAACTTCCCTCTTGAAGAACTAATCGGGTCATTAATGACCTATGAAATAACTTGCAAGGCTCATGAAGAGCAAGAAGACATCCTTCCAAAGAACAGGAAGGATATGACACTTAGAACTTTAAATGATCACTTGAGAGAAAACTCAAGTGATGAGAACTGCGACGATGACTTGGCACTTCTAACAAGGAAATTCAAAAAACTCATTAAAAGAAACAAGTTTGAAAGTGACACAAAAAATAAACTTGAACCCCAAAAGGACCAAGTTATTTGTTATGAATACAAAAAGCCGGGATACTACAATCGTGATTGTCCCTAAGCCAAGAAGAGAACATCAAAGAAGAAGGCGCTCAAAGCAACGTGGGATGACTCGAGCGTGTCCGAAGAAGAGAAGTCCAACACCGAGCAAGTTGCTCATTACGCCTTAATGGCCATCGGAGAAGAGGTAACAAATTTAATTGATGCAGATTTATCATTTGATGAATTATTAAATGCCTTCCATGACTTATTTGATGAATACAAAATAATTAATAGAAAATATAAATTGTTGAAAAATAAGCATGATAGTCTTGTTAGCAATTTTGATAAATTAAAAACTGAATATCACGATAGTTTAGCTCAATGTGAAAAATGTCATGATCTAGAAACTCTCCAAAAGGAAAACTTGCTACTTAAGGATACCTTGAAGAAATTCGAGGTTAGTAGCAAATCTTTGAACATGATCCTTGCAAACAAGGGTCACGTTCCCAAAAGAAGTAGAATTGGATTTGTGAGAAGTCCTCACCAAAATCCAACCACCTTCATAAAAGGCCCTATCTTACGTGTTCAACACCAAAGCAAATGCAACTTTTGTTGCAAACATGGACATAAAATGTATCATTGTCCATTCAAGAAAATTAGTCCGAACAAACTGATTTGGGTTCCTAAAGGAACCATGATAAACTCTATGCAACATAATAAACAATGTAGATCAGTTTTTGAGGCACCCAAAAGTAAATGGGTACCTAAAAATCACCCCTTCTTGTAGAAACATACACCATCAAAAGCTAGGAGCAAGAGATAATATCTTGCTTTTTGGGTACTCGATATTCATGACTCGAGATCCGAAAGAACACGTAATGCTCTCGAGCCTAAATTGTAAAAAGAGGATTAGAAAATTAATATTGCAGAGTGATACTAATACAATCCTGTTTAATCCCTCAGATTTTGAAACTCATAATTCTCCCTTCACATACCCTCCAGATTTCTGAACTCATCGAATTGATTTCTTCTTCGGATCTAACTCTATCATTAACTTACGTCTTACAAGCAAAGTTTGTCATAAACTTGCAAAGCTTACCAACTTGGATAATAAGTCATGAACATGTCTAAAATTGTGTACGACATTTAAAGTAGAATATGTGCGTCACAAGATCTATTTTGAACGTACGAAATTTCTCATCTTGAAATGGAAACTCTTACATAATTACGAAAGTAAAGTTGATTGCTCCACAAATGAAACCTCTCCTCAAAGTTGAAAACATCCAAATCAGCCCATACAGCCCCCAAACAAGTGCTCGTCGCCTGTAGGCGTTGGCACTGCCCAGCTGGCGGTAGCACCACCGGCTGTCACGGGTTGCAAGCGGTTGCACCACCCCAGCCAGCGGTGCAACGGCCCGCAATCTTGCCCATTTTAAACCAAGCTAGGGCCGGCGGTGGAACTGACCCCAACTTACTCTCTTCCCCTCTTTACACCACCAAAGCTTCTCCACCTTCATTTCTTCCAAATACTCCTCATTTCAAAGCAAAAGATCAACAATCTCTCTTTCTCTTAAGGATCTCACTTAAGGTATTCTCTAAGAACCCTTTAAATTCTATTTTTGAGTTATTTACTCTTGCTCATTACTATCTTCTTAAATAGCAGTAGTTATAGGCTCTAGAAGATCCTCTAGAGAGAAAGGGAAGAGGAGATTAGAAGAAGACTTTGATCTTAGCCTTTTCGATTCAAAATATCATGCTGAAAAATTTTCTTCCTTCGAATTTAGAAGTGTCAATAAGGGAAAACATGTAGATCTAGATGAACTAAGAGACTTAGAGACAATCCAATGGTTTGCAAACTTAGATCTACTCCCAATTTTATAAATTAGTGAACCCATCTATCAAAGACTTGTTAGATTGTTTTATAACAATCTACAAGTAGATGAAGAAGAAAGAATGTCTACCTATCTCCTAGGACAACACATCTCTATTACGGATAGATTCATTTGCGACATGATAGGCATTCCTGTAAAAAATAGAGGTATTTATTTTAGAGGATCGTGGGATAATGAAACAGTTGGGATAACGTATGTTGAAGCCTTAGGAACAATTTTCGGTAATCCCAACTTAGTGATAGTTCCTAAAAGCTGTGAACATCTACTACCACTAAACACTAAGGTACTTCATCATATCATAACTAGCATCATTCTCCCTAAATAATACCATCATGATGAAGTAAGTCAAATGGAATTAGGTGCCATGTATTAGATCATGAAAGGACATAATATCTGTTTTGGTTACCTTATCCAATAAAACATAATAGAATTATCTAAGAAAGACATGATGCTTCCATATGGTGGTATAATCACTAGAATACTTAAAGCCTACGATATTCCAATACCACCCGACGAAGAAGTGATGAAAGTAGACAGGTTTACCATAATAAATAAAAATCTACTTCACCGATTGAGTTGTTTTTATAGAAACGGTAATTGGGTTAGAATGCCTAGAAGAACCGATCCCCCTCAACCTGAACCAGAACCCGAAACACTAATCTTTAGGGGTACTCAATCTCCTCCAATCTGTCCCTTTGAGGAAACACATCCATTTGAGCAAGCTCCTACATCATCTATCGAAGACATTGGAATTCAGATGGACCGATTTGAATAAAGACAAGATCGGCTTGAACATCGACAAGATCAAATCCTATCCGAACTGCAGCAAATTCATCGACAATTTGACTCTTTATTTAGACACTTTAATTTTCCACCTCCTGAATAAGCTTATATATGTGGACACAATCACCTCTTGTTATAACAATTACGTTGTCGTAAACTCTTTATGTTACTCACCTTGATCATAATGCCTTGATGACTACTAATCTTCGATATGGTTACTTGATGTATTAATTGGTCAGAATATGCATGGTTACACTGCTCAATCTCGTTACTCATTGTCGGATTTCATGTTGAAATTAAATGTTTCTATAATGCCTACTTTAAAAACCTTGTGTCTTGGTTTTGCATTATAAATGTGATTTGAGAGAGTAATATAGCCATGAAATTGATGTGTCATTTCCATGATGTTAATGTGACATAATATTACCATGATGTTGATATATTGCATTAATACTAAACATCAACTAGCTGATATTTTTACAAAATCTCTAAGGAAGAATAATTTGATTTCATTAGAAGAGAATTAGGAATGTTAATGTGTCCAAATTCATAAACTTGTTAAAATCATTTTTTGGACTTTATTGATTGAATAATCAAATCACTTGATTGTCATTACATGCCTAAAATTACATGTTGGAAATTATGGTTTTTGGATACAAAAATTTCTATAACAATGAGCATGTTTTGTCTTCAAGATTGTATTTGAAAATCTATAGTATAGTCTTGTCCGAATGCATGAAAGTGTTAATTTCATTTTCAGATTCTCTTAACTAGTGGTATCATAACAATCGGATTTTCTCGATGCATTATCCTTTTCCGAACTTAATAAGCATATGTATATCGAGTTTGATTCTCATAATTGATTTTTGACATATGGAATCAACTAGCAAAAAAATAACTCATACATTTATCATGTGAAAAATATTTTTTGAGAAATGGATTTGATAAAATGATTCTTGTATGTAAATTCCTTTTTGAAATATGGATGATAGTGTTTTTACTTGCAAGGATTTGTTTCACATACATATCTTGATCCTTGTAAAAATGGAATATGATTTAATCTCTCGTCGATTTTAACTTCATTCAAAGTAAACTCACAAATAGCTGGTATCACAAATAGCCTTCCTCCTTCATGCAAAAAGATAATAACAAACGAAAAGGAAGAAGTATTAAAAGCTATCTCCATGTCATGTTTTCCTTGAGATGTTTGCATAATTGGTATCCTATTGCTCATTGTTGGAAAATGACATGAACCTAGTTATGGCATGAATAAAACCACACTTATGCTTAAAAATTGTTTATATCATTTTCCTTTTTGTTGACGACAAAGGGGGAGAGATATATGAATTGATGCTATGATTATGCCATGCTTGCATCATCAAAAATATATGAATCGATGATAACTATGATTGCCATATTTGTATTATGCCATGTTTGTATCATGTTAAGATATCAAGAACTTCCATCGTAATTTTACATGTTGATATCTTATGTTGAACAGCTACAATCATTCACATTTGAAATTTAAAACTTGAGAATGGATGTCATGTCTTGATATCATTTTCAGTAAGATACATCATGATAAGAATCATGATGGGAGTAATTGATAAGGTTAAGAGCTCTTAACTTATCAATAAGTCTATTGATTTTAATGGCCTTGAATTCAAGAATGACTTATCTCAAGTATGGCATATAGATAAGGGGAGTTAAGAATAACTCCGTTATCAAGTGATTGTCATCATAAAAAAGGGGGAGATTATTCTATCTCGGATTTTGATGATAAAGTCAATTATCATTTGTTATCTAATCCATATGTTGAGATAAGTGTGTAGGATTAACTACGATAAAAGTAAGACATGCAACAGGAGTTAAGCCGGAGTCAAAGACTATGATCATGTTGGGAGTTCGAGAGCTCGACGGAAGTCCAGATGGTCATCGGAGGTTCTACGGGAACAAATCCAAGAAGTCCAGGAGCTTCCCAAAAGAAGCTTGTCGGAACTCGCCAAGTGGATCATCGCAAGTCCAGGAGTTTGCCGGAAGTCCGTCGGAGCATCGCCGGAGGTTCGTCGAATGTTCGCCGGAAGTCGTCGGATGTTCGTCGGAATTACGTTGGAAGTTCGCTGGAAGAAGCGATTAACTCACCGGAGCAAGCTGTAGTTAATGTCTTAAGAATTATCGTAGTTAGCATGTTGATTAAGTTAGGAATGGGAGGTGATCCCATTAACTTAATCTGGGGGCAATTGGGCCCTTGACAGACCCAAATTAGGCCGAATGGATTAACCCATTCATACCAGAATTCCTACTAGGCGGTGGCACCGCCCAGGGGAGGGCCTCCCAGGAAAGCTGGGTGGTGCAACCGCCCTAGGCAGGCGGTGGCACCGCTTGGGCTCAGTCTCCGAGCGAGACTAGGCGATGTAACCACCCTTGACAAGCGGTGGCACCGCTAGGGCTCAGTCTCCGAGCGAGACTAGGCGGTGCAATCGCCCCAGGCAAGCAGTGGCACAGCCAGGGCTCAGTCTCCGAGCGAGACTGGGTGGTGCCACCGCCCTTGTCAGGCGGTGGCACCACCCAGAAGCTCAGTCTCCGAGCTGCCAGGTGGTTGTACCTCCCCAGTCAGGAGGTGGTACCGCCAGGACCCCGGAAATCCGGGAAAAGACATTTTTGAGCTCTAAATTCAAACTAGTTTAGGGCCTATATATAACCCACCCTTTCCTGCATGAAAGGGCACCAAAAATCCAATCTTACTCTGTGATTTTTAGAGCTCAAAAGTGTTGTAAAGGCTAAAGTTCTCCCACTTTTTCCAAGTTTTGATCTTTCAAGAGAGGAGAGAAAAGTTTGTAAGGGTTGTCTCCTAAGCCCGTCAAAAGGAGTGAAACTGTAAAAGGGTGGTTGGCTTCACCTATGGAAGGAAGGCCTCTAGTGGACGTCGGTGACCTCGTTGGTAGAGGAAGCCAAAAGTGGATGTAGGTCAAGATTGACCGAACCACTCTAAATCTCGGTTTGCATTTACTTTAAGCATTTTATCTTTACTGCAAACCTCCTCAATAGTTTACTACCTTCTGCTCTTTTACGAACTCACTTTTAAGTTAAGTTTCCGAAAACGGGTTTACGTCGGAAATCAGTTTTATCGTACGAACATCATATTTCAGTTTGCACTTATATTCTTATTTCTATCTTAACTGCAAACTTCCTGCCTTACTTTACTTCAAATACATTTCCATAAGCTTTCAAAGTTATTATATGCATGAAACGACTTTTACATCGGAATCGGATTTCAACGTATGAATGTAGTTTTAATCGTCGAAAGTTTTCCACTGCACTAATTCACCCCCCCCCCCCCCCCCTCTTAGTGCTCTTGATCCTAACATCTAAAACTTTTCGTATCTTCAATAAAAGAACTTTAATTATAGAAGAATCCATTCATGTTGTTTTCAATGCGACTTCCGAAATCAAGAAAAATGATTTTGATGATGATGTTAATTTTAATTCTTTGAATTTAAATGAAACCCCTTCTCCAACTAGCAACTTAGATGCATCCACTTCTGAAGTACCCTTACCCAAGAATTGGAAGTATGTAGATGCTCATCCTAAGGAGCTAACCCTAGGAGATACATCTAAGAGGGTTCAAACACGTTATTCTCTTAAAAATTTCTATGCCAACGTCGCTTTTCTCTCCCAAATTGAACCTAAATGTATTGACGAGGCCATGAAAAATGATTCATGGATTATCGCAATGTAAGATGAGTTAAATCAATTTGAGAGAAATGAGGTGTGGAAGCTTGTTCCTATGCCAAATGACCATTTAGTTATTGGTACTAAATGGGTCTTTAGAAACAAGTATAATGAATCTGGCATCGTGGTTAGAAACAAGGCTAGATTAGTGGCCAAAGGTTTCAACCAAGAATAAAGTATCGATTACAAAGAAATCTTCGCTCCTGTGGCTAGATTCGAAGCCTTAAGGATACTCCTTGCCTATGCTAGTAATAACAATTTTAAGTTGTTTAAAATGGATGTTAAAAGCGCTTTTCTTAATGGCTTTATTTATGAAGAAGTTTATGTTGAACAACCTCCCGGATTTGAAAATAATAGCCTCCCTAATCATGTATTTAAATTAACCAAACCTCTCTATGGTTTAAAACAAGCCCTAAGGGCTTGGTATGATAGATGAAGTACTTTTCTTATTGAAAATAATTTCACAAAAGGCAAGGTCGATACCACATTGTTTATCAAAAATTTGGAAAATAATTTTCTCATTGTTCAGATTTATGTTGATGATATTATCTTCGGTTCTAAAATGAATCTCTTTGTGAATCTTTTGCTAAAACCATGAGTTTCGAATTTGAAATGAGTTTGATGGGAGAATTAACCTTTTTCTTAGACTTACAAATTAAGCAACTAAGCAATGACATATTTATTAGTCAAACTAAATATGCCTTAGATTTGCTAAAAAGATTTAATATGAATAGCTCAAAAGCTATTAACACTCCTATGACCACCTCCACTAAGTTAGAAGTTAAAGTGGAGAAAGCTTCGATCAAAACACTTATAGGGGTTTGATAGGAAGTTTACTTTACCTCACTGCAACTAGACCAGATATCATGTTCAGTGTAGGATTTTGTGCTAGGTTTCAATCGAACCCTAAGATATCTCATTTTAAAGCGGTTAAAAGAATACTTAAATATCTTAAAGGTACCATAAATCTAGGATTATGGTATCCAAAATCCTAGAATTTTGAGTTAATTGCGTATACTGATGCGGATTTTGCTGGGTGTAGATTAGATAGAAAAAGCACATCAGGATGGTGTCAATTTTTGGGACATTCTCATGTTTCCTGGTCTTCTAAGAAACAAAACTCGGTTGCACTATCAACAACTGAAGCTGCGTATATTGCAGCTAGTGCATGCTGTGCATAAGTTGTGTGGATGAAAAACACCTTAGAAGATTATAAATTCCATCTTAAAAACATTCCCATTAAATGTGATAACACAAGTGCAATATGTTTAACAAAGAATCCCATTCAACACTCAAAAACAAAACCTATTAATATTAGACATCACTTCATACGAGATCATGTCACTAATCATGATGTAATCATAGAGTTCATTGATACTAAGCATCAACTAGCTGATATTTTTACAAAACCTCTAAGTGAAGAACAATTGGATTTCATTAGAAGAGAATTAGGAATGTTAATGTGTCCGAATGCATAAACTTGTTAAAATCATTTTTCGGACTTTGTTGATTGAATGATCAAATCACTTGATTGCCATTACATGCCTAAAACTACATGTTGAAAATTATGTTTTTTGGATTCAAAAAATTCCATAACAATGAGCATATTTTGTCTTCATGATTGTATTTGAAAATCTATAGTATAGTCTTGTCCGAATGCATGATGTTAATTTCATTTTCAGATTCTCTTAACTAGTGGTATCATAACAATCGGATTTTCTCGATACATTTTCCTTTTTCGAAATTAATAAGCATATGTATATCGAGATTGATTCTCATCATTGATTTTTGACATATTGTCACGGACAAACTTCTAAACAAGATGTTCGATGTAATGCTTATGTATGTTCGTGTCTTTTGGCATGTTCATGCCTTGTACAGCATGTAGAGGGGCGGTCGAAGGCTTAATAGTCTCATTTTAGTTGGGTTGGTGGCCTCTTTAAGCTTGTAAATAAAGGTTGTGTCATGTGGACACGTGCGAGAGATTTTCAGTCTATAATGGACCATTTTACCCTTTGTTGTGCAACTGTTCAGAGCTTGTAAAGTTTGTTTGTAATTTGCATTGTCTATGAAGTGTTTTTCAGAGATGTTTGCTTGTGGATCCCGATTTAGGCGTTTTCTCTAACCCGTTCTCTCTTTTGTTGGTCCTAAGGGACAATGGGAGGCTTCGGGGAAGCTGACCTTTACGAACAGACATGCATGGGTGTCGCATGACTTAGGCGAAACCAGCTAAGTCCGTGATAGATGGTATCAGAGCGGGATAAGCACTCATAGAAACACTTAGCATGCAATCGTGGGGGACCTAGCGGGGCTACGTTGAGGGCAGTCAGCACATGCGCGACCATTTGGGGTAAAACGGGCATGGAGATGTAGGGAAAAGGAGTCGCTCGGAGGAGCGGGCATCTGACATTGACATTCAGAGGAATGGCCAACCCTTCGTGCAAGAGGCACCACAAGAACAGGCAAGCTTGGAAGAATGCGGAGTGCACAAAGGTTGAGATGGCTGAGTTTGAGCTACGGCTCAACGTTGACAACAATACTTGATGGTGCTCAAGACAAACGAGGCGCTTGGTAAAGGATAAGACCATACAAGGTGGAATGAGTTGCTCACCGACCAAAAGAGTTATGCAAAGCTCACAAAGGTCAGGGGAATTGCTAACTCGAAGAATTTGGTACTCATGCATGGGCTTGTATGCGGATGATGGAATGTTCACGACCATCCCAAGGCGACCGAAACTCGGCGCCATGGAGCATTGGAACTTTCTCTTTGGCATGTGAAGGATATGTCCATAGGAGGCTGGAGTGTGCAACGAGTTCAGCATGTTGCTAGGCCTTGAGTGGTGCAGCGGGGGTTGTATTGACGTGGAGTCGCAATCTAGCAAGTGCGTTTGCAGGGGGCAGAACAATGCACAGTTTGTTCAACATATCGGAGTAGTCCAAGGGGATGGTGGTCTCCGAAACGAAGAGAGATGTTGCTCCAATGGGACAGTTATCCAGGAGGGATAAGTCTCGGCTCTCCAGAGGGAGAATCATGTGAGACGAACCTCACATGTTGAGGAGGAGTACCTCAACAAACAACGACTCCACGAAGCTCAATGGATTGAGCAAGCGGCAAGGAGTCGTCGCATGATCTCGCTTGAGAGAATGCATTGGTAGATGCATTTATTAGGACTCTAGCTAGGAGAGTCATAATTGAGAGGGACATTCATGTAAAACTGTTAAGTCTTTAGCTAGGAGCGTCCTAATTGAGAGGGACATTCTGTTAGGACTCTAGCTAGGAGAGTCCTAATTGAGAGGGACATTCTGTTAGGACTCTAGTTAGGAGAGTCCTAATTGAGAGGGACATTCATGTAGGAGGTTTTTTCTTAGAGAAGAATTAGGAGTTGTAAGGGAATAGGAGTCTTGAGTAGGAGTCCTATTAGGAGTTGGTTAGAAGTAAGAGTCTTAAGTAGGAGTCCTATTAGGAGTTAGGGTTTAGAAGCCCTATAAATAGCCATGTATTCCTCCTCTTTTCTCAAGCAATAGATGAATCTTTTCTGCAGCCTTTGAGAAGCAACTTGGAGGGAGGAACCCCTATAGAGTTCCAAGGAGGCCGATCCCCTAAAGAGATCAACCCCAAGTTTAGAATCTGCAAGGGTTCTAACAGCATTGCGAGAACAAGTGGGGGAGCGACCTAAAGCAACTTAAATGAAGGCACACTTGGAGTCGATGTAGAGATTGGACTCAAGGGAGGGCTGACCCGTGGAATGGTGGGCGCGAGGGCCACCATCGACTCAATGCAAAAATGAGGAGCGGAGCAACTTGGGTGTAACTTGGCGAAGTACCCAAGCCGTATGAAGGGAGCCAGCATAGAAGTTGGAACATGGAGTGGAGGCATAGTGCTTTCCTTAGACAGAAGTCAAGGATATGAACTCTTGCAGAGGCAAGAGTAGAATCATGTTGTTCCATGGGTTCTTCATTCTGATGGAGCGGACTCATCTTGCATGGTGCCAAAGACGAAAGGAGCTTCTAGGCACATGCACCTTATCTCGGAGAAGCATTTGATGGAGGAACTAAGGCGATTTAATTTACGGAGGAGAAATTGGGTTCAGAAGGCCTTAGCACGGGGCAAGAGGACTCAGAGGTGGGTACTCTTGAAGAATATGCCACAATGTTGCCATTCAAGTTGCCATGAAGGAAGCGGTGCGCAGCGGAGATTGTGCTGGTAGGGGCAGAGGCCCAGGATCCAGACAATGGTGCACAAATTACAGTGAAGTCAGTGGACTTCGGGAGCTACTAGGCAATGGACTGTCCTAGAGCGGTGCTTCATCTAGGTGTGACCTAAGAGTGGGTGGATGAAGGTCGATTGCCAAAGGAGCGAACAAAATCGAAGGTGGAAGAGACCCTGCGATGTATTGGCAGAGGCCACACATGGAGGGTTCACAATTCGAGTTTATTCCACAAGGATCAGAATGCAATGGAGATGTCACCAAGAGGCGACATGGCACAGCGGATCGTGGTGGAAAAGTTCGTGGCACTGCGATACACATGACATAGTCCCTTGAGGGACTAGATCATATGGAGGTATGATCGGGAGCTACTGGAAGCTCCACTTCAGTGAACAACACAACGGTAAGAAGGGTTATGGATTCAAGGAGTGAAGGCCATGGTACCGTAGAGGCGGGTCTTCCGTGCGTGCATCGAATTTTGCATCGGATGAAAGCCTTGGTTATCAGCATATGGGGGGCTGGGTTCCACCAAGGAAAAAGTTCGAATGCAAGTACTAGTGAGTTCCATGGGAGGGACTTGATCATGCAGAGGTATGATCGAAGCAGTTGGAGAGTTGGACTGCTCCAAAGCTCATATTCGCTTAAGGGAGCCCAGCAAGTCAGAGGACAAGGCCGAGTAAGCGAACGTTGCTACCAAAGAAGCTAAGGAGAACAGAATCGGTGCAAACCCTGCAACGTGATGGCAGAGGCCATGCATGGGAGTTGCAGTCTGTCTTTCCATTGACCAAACAGACTGCTTGGAGAACACAGAGGTATTGAAGCAGGGGGTCGAAAGGGGCGAGGAAGCAATGACAAGTCTAGAGGGACTTAGCTACCCAAAACCAAGCATCAGTTAGAATGGAGGTGGACTCGGAGGAGTGCCACAGAGGCATATCTACTGATTGTGAAGAAAAAAGATGCTGATGCGAGGTGACGGATAGTAGGGCCATGGGCATGGCAGCGCCATGGTACCGTAGAGGTGGGACTTCCGTGAAAGTCATTGATCCCTTGCTCTCATAGAAGGAGAGCGCTTGGTCGTGAAAGGGGCCGAGGAGGTGGAGAATGCAGAGGCAATCTCCAAGTACCAAGATAAGGCTGAAGGACAGAGGCCGAAGAACTTCGTAAGACCGGTGTCAATGTGCTTCTCATCAAGATAGCGATAGCCGAAAGTGAAGGACTTCGGGTCATGCAAGAGTGCATAACCAAGGAACGAAGTAGGCAATACATGGTGTTGTACCTTCGCTACTCAGAGGAGTAGCCGGCAGGGTTGATGGAGAAGACGGTACAATCCCAGAGGCGACTAAACCTATGAGAGAATTACTCCAAGTTGGGGTGAAAACTTCCTGCATTCCAGAAGTTTGATGGCATTGAGAAGGTGAATCACAGTAACTAACTCAACGCAAGGAGTGCGAACACTTCAAGTGCTTCAGAAGTGTGAGCAAAGAGTAGGTGAAGGCCAGTAACCAGCTCGATGCATGGAGTACAACCTCGAGGAGGCGGGCGAAGTCAAGTAACCTTTGCCTTCTCAACTCTTAAGAGAATGGGCGAAGCCGAGTACCCCAATTCTCTTATCTATCCAGCAGAGGAGCTCTGCACAAGTTCAAAGACCCTTCGAAGATAATGGAAGACAATAGTTGTCGAATCCTCAACAACGGTGATTAGTACTATTGAGAGTAGATTGTCTGCTTCATTTCCCAACGAAATACCAATCGAAAGCGAAAGTGATGCGTGTTGAATCTCGGATTTTGATGATGAAGTCAATTGTCATTTGTTATCTAATCTATGTGTTGAGATAAGTGTGCAGGATTAACTACGATGAGAGTAAGACAAGCAGCAGGTGTTGCGCCGGAGTCAAGATCATGATCACGTTGGGAGTTCGAGAGTTCGACGGAAGTTCGGACGGTCGTCGGAGGTTCAGCGAGAACAGATCCGAGAAGTCCAGAAGCTTGCCAAGCGAAGCTCGTCGGAACTCGCCAAGTGGATCGTCGCAAAGTCCAGGAGTATGCCGGATGTCCGCAGAAGGATCACCGAGGGTTTATCGGATGATCGACGGAAGTTCGCCGGAAACTCGCCGGAAGAAGCGATTGACGCATCGGAGCATAGCTGCAGAAGTTGTCTTAGAGTTAATCGTAGTTAGCACGATGATTAAGCTTGAAAATGGGAGGTGATCCCATTAGCTTAATCTTGGGGCAATTGGGCCCCTGAAAAGATTCAAATTGGGCCGAATGGAGCGAACCATTCGGACCCTGATTGCACCAGGCGGTGCAACCGCCCCAGCCAGGAGGTGCAACCGCCAGGGCTGCGAGGCTGGGCGGTGCAACCGCCCCAGCCAAGAGGTGCAACCGCACAGAGCTCAGTCTTCGAGCTAGACTGGGCGGTGCAACCTCCTCTGTCAAGAGGTAGCACCGCCAGAGCTCAAGTTTCGAGCTCTGCCAGGCGGTGCAACCACCGAGCTCAGTCTTCGAGCTCTGGCAGAGAGGTGCATCAGCCTGAGCTCAGTCTCGAGCTCTGCCAGGTGATGCAACCACCGAGCTCAGTCTTCGAGCTCTGGCAGAGTGGTGCATCAGCCTGAGCTCAGTTTCGAGCTCTGCCAGGTGATGCAACCACCGAGCTCAGACTTCGAGCTCTGCCAGGCAGTGCAACCACCGAGCTCAGTCTTCGAGCTCTGCCAGGCGGTGCAACCATCGAGCTCAGTCTTCGAGCTCTAGCAGAGAGGTGCAATCGCCTGAGCTCAGTCGTCGAGCTCTGCCAGGCGGTGCCACCTCTCCAGTCAAGAGGTGCAACCGCCTGATCCCAGAATTCTGGGATTTGATCGATTTGATCGTTTTGAGCTCCAAATTTGAACTGGGTTGGGGCCTATAAATACCCCACCCATTCAGCACTGAATAGATATAGATCCACACCGAATTCTTGATCTTTTCAGTGATTCTAAGAGCTCAAATTTGTGTAAAGTCCTAAAGTTCTCCTCCTTCTGTTCTTCAAGTTTTGAGTTGTAAAGAGAGGAGAGAAAGGATCTGTAAAGGTTGTCTCCTGAGCCTGTCAAAAGGAGAGAAACTGTAAAAGGGCAGTTAGCCTTCGCCCATTGAAGGAAGGCAGCTAGTTGACGTCGGTGACCTCGTCGGAGGAGGAAGCCAAAAGTGGAGTAGGTCAAGACTGACCGAACCACTCTAAATCTCTGGTTTGCTTTTACCTTGAGCACTTTATCATTACTGCAAACCTCCTACATTGCTACTGCCCTCTGCGCCTTTACGAACGAGTTTCTAAACTCTGATCTTTCAGAATCTGCATTCAAACGTAAATCGTGTTTTCGTACGATCTTCACACTGCAGTTTACGCTTACCTTCGGATTCCATTTATAACTGCAAATTGCTTTCTACGTAAAACGCTTTTCAAGGTTCAAAACTGCTTTTAGACGCAAAACTACATTTAGACGTAAAATTACGTTTAGACGTAAAACTGCGTTTAGACGCAAAACTACGTTTAAGACGTAAAACTGCGTTTAGACGTAAAACTGCGTTTAGACGCAAAACTGCGTTTAGACGCAAAATTGCGTTTAGACGCAAAACTGCGTTTAGACGTAAAACTGCGTTTTGACGTAAAACTGCGTTTGGACGTAAAACTGAGTTTAGACGCAAACTGTGTTTAGACGCAAACTGTGTTTAGACGCAAACTGCGCTTAGACGCAAAACTGCGCTTAGACGCAAACTGCACTGCGATTCTGCTTTTATATCGAAATCATTTTTTATCGGACGAACGCAGCTTTAGCTTTTAAATTGGTGTAAGATTTCCGCTGCACTAATTCACCCCCCCCCTCTTAGTGCTCTCGATCCTAACAATGCGAACCTACTTGGATGTGACAACTAAGTGAAATAAGAGTCAATAAGCAAATTTTGAGGAGGAAGGACCCAAAAATTCAGAAGTTTGCGAGATGATGCTTGTTAAAGCTCCAACAAGCATTCACCCAGTTCAAGCAGCATGAGGCATTTGAGAGACTGGCGTAGTAAGGATGGTCTTTTCCTTCATCTAGAGGATCCGTAGGAATCAACAAGGATCAACACAACTCAGCCAACCCCACACCAGAGTCCGCAGGAACATCACCGAGGGTTCATCGGATGATCGACGAAAGTTCGCCGGAAGCTCGTCGGAAGAAGCGATTGACGCACCGGAGCAAGTTGCAGTAAATATCTTAGGAAAAATCGTAGTTAGCAAAATGATTAAGTTGGAAATGGGAGGTGATCCTATTAACTTAATTTTGGGGCAATTGGGCCCCTGAAAAACCCAAATTGGGCCGAATGGATCAACCCATTCGGGCCCTGATTTCTACCAGGCGGTTGAACCGCCCAAGCCAGGAGGTAGCACCGCCTGGGCTAAGTCTCCGAGCGAGATTGGGCGGTGCAACCGCCCCAGCCAGGAGGTGGCACCGCTTGGGCTCAGTCTCCGAGTGAGACTGGGCGGTGCAACCTCCCTTGATAGGAGGTGGCACCGCATGGGCTAGGTCTCCGAGCACTGGTTGAGTGGTGCAACCGCCGCAGTCAGGAGGTTGCACCGCCTGAGCTCAGTCTTCGAGCTCTGGCAGGAGGAGGCATCGCCCAGAGGCTCAATCTTTGAGCTCTGCCAGGCGGTGCAACCGCTTTAGTCAAGAGGTGCAACCGCCTGATCTCGGAATTTCGGGAATTGATAGTTTTTAGCTCCAAATTTGAACTGGGTTGGGGCCTATAAATACCCCACCCATTCAGCATTGAAAGGGCATGAACTTACACCGAAATCTTGATCTTTTTATGTGATTTTTAAAGCTCAAAATTGTTGTAAAGGCCAAAAGTCCTTCTCCCTCTTTTCTTCCAAGTTCTGAGCTGTAAAGAGAGGAGAGGAGAGAAAATTCTATAAGGGTTGTCTTCTAAGTCCGTCAAAAGGAGTGAAACTGTAAAAGGGTGGTTGGCCTTCGCCTATTGAAGGAAGGCCTCTAGTTGACGTCGGTGACCTCGTTGGTGGAGGAAGCCAAAATTGGAGTAGGTCAAGATTGACAGAACCACTCTAAATCTCGGTTTGCATTTACTTTGAGTATTTTATCTTTACTGCAAACCTCCTCTAAAGCTTACTGCTTTCTGCGCATATACGATCGGGTTTCAAGCTTTGCACTTTCTGAATCAGTGTTTAGACATAAATCTGTTTTTTTGTACGATCATCATATTTCAATTTGCGTTTACATTTTGATTTCTTTCATAACTGCAAACTGCCATTATATCCTTGCTTAAACTGCATCTCGCCTAATCAAGTGATTTACGAATCATCATTTAGACGTAAATCAGTTTCTTCATACGAACGTCGTATTTCAGTTTGCGCTTATATTCTGGTTTTCATCATAACTGCAAACTGCCTTCATAGATTGACTTTAACATCATCTCGCTTGATCTTAAGTTAATGTAATATTAGAATCGGCTTTCACACCAAAATTGTTTTTATCGTTCGAATGCAATTTTTATCGTTGAAAGATTTTCGCTGCACTAATTCACCCCCCCCCCCCCCCCCCTCTTAGTGCTCTTGATCCTAACAATTGGTATCAGAGCCCGGTATTTCTCATTTCGGATTTACACCCGAGAGAAATGGCTCTTCATGGCTTTCAAGAGGGCTTATCAGTTTTTCGTCCACCGTTGTTTAACGGATTGGACTACACTTATTGGAAAACTCGAATGAGAGTTTTCTTGATTTCTATGAATTTGGATTTATGGAATATCGTTTAAAACGATTTTCAACCTCCCTCTAAACCAATGAACGAATGGTCGAATTTAGAGAAGAAGTATTTTTCTTTAAACGCAAAGGCTATGAATGCCTTATTTTGCGCTTTAGACAAAAATGAGTTCAATCGGATTTCTATGTTCGAAACGACTTTTGACATTTGGCGAACACTTGAAATCACGCACGAGGGAACTAGTAGAGTCAAAGACTCGAAAGTTTAACATTTTATTGCATGATTTTGAGCTTTTTCGAATGCAACCAAGTGAGACTATAGGCGACATGTACACCCGTTTCATGGATGTCGTCAATAGTTTAAAAGCTCTTGGAAAATATTTTTCGGATTTTAAACTCGTACACAAGATTTTGCGTTCTCTTTCTAAGAAGTGGGAATCAAAAGTAACTGCAATACAAGCTAAAAACCTAAACAACTTACCACTTGAAGAACTAATTGGTTCATTGATAACATATGAAATGGTGCACAATGCACATGATGAACATGATGAACAAAATCACCTTCCAAAGAACAGGAAGGATTTGGAACTCCGGACAAATGAATACCACTTGAGCGATGACTCAAGTGATGAGGACAATGATGAACTTGAACTTCGAACACTAAATCTTAATAAGTTTATTAAATAAAAATCTAAAATAAACAATAAATTTGAACGAAGGAAGAGGCCAAAGAAGAAGAACACAAAGTGGGATGAATCGAGCTCCTCCGAAGACGAAGAGAAAATCAAGAAAGGTGAGGTGGCAAACTACTCCTTAACGACATTCAACAATGAGGTAATCAAAACTCCCTTAATTTATTTCGAAATTACATGATGCTCTTCATAATGCATTTTCTTTTTTAGTATAGAATTAATTTTCTTGAAAATTACATATTAAAAAAAAAATTATGATGAAAATGTAAAATTTATGATCATTCTAGTAGTTCTGATAATAATCATGAAAAAAACACATTTTATGATAAATAAACAAAATGATTTTGATTGAAAATATGAAATCATGCTTGATGATATAATGATGTTTTGATACCATGATTTTATTCTATGCATGAGATTTTAAAATTCGTGTTTATTGGTTTTATAATTATGGATGATGAATCTTGCGATTTTCGATTTTCACGGTAATGAAAGTGCCTTATTGATCTTTGTCATAATAAAACGTGCACTTTCGATTTTAAAACATGCTACATGTTTGGCATAGATAAAATAAAATTATATGAATTAAAACAACTAAAAAGAGAAAAGTATTTTTCTTGAAAATTTATTTTTCTCTACCTTATTGACTTTTTCACTAAGAGATTAATAAAATTATCTATGCCATTTTGAATCTCTTGAAAGTAATGTTGAGATTTTGATGATTTAAATTTAATGGGTTTTATCGAAATCATGATCTTAATTTCCCATGATTTATAACTTGAAATCATTTATGAATCAAGATCACCTACTTTGTGTTCTTATTGAAATTTATTGAAATGAATCGTGATTTCTTAGAATTATAACTTGATAATTTTTTTTATAAATCAAAATAACTTACTATGATTCTTTCTTTTTGCTATTTGAGTTATCTAAAAAGAATCATAATATGTCTCTTAATATTCATAATTTGTCTACATGATTGGTAAATCTCATTACCAATTCTTCTTGATATTTCTTATGTGATGATATGAATACATGAAATATTCATTAATTTATTTTGATGTATACAAATGAAAAGTTATGATCATGCATGGTAGGATATAATTTGACAAAATTGATACCATCATGATATGAAGCATTTATGATTTGCAATGATGCATGCAATACTTGAGCTTTTTAATTATGATGTGATGTAAATCATGATTTAAAATGCTATGAGTTGTTACTAAAATGATGTATTATAAATGTTGATTTAATGTCATGAATACTCTAAATGATGAATGTTTAGTATCATGATCAAAATGTTGATAAATAGTTAAAAATTTAAGTATCATGTATAATATGCTCATAATATTGATTGATTTATTCAGTATCATGCATGAATGAAATATAAGGTTTTTGAAAATATAATGATGCACAAATAAGATTGAAACCTACCTTTATCATGATTTAGAAATTAATGTAAAAGGTCTTCCCTTCTTTTTGCCAATGACATAGGGGGAGAAAGAGTTGCTAATGTGCATATCTCAAAGAGAAAATTGCTAGCTTGCGTGTCTTAAAATGTTGAAAATTTTTTGCTAGCTTGTATATTGTAAACTTGCTATCGTACTAACATGATAATGAGCATGTCTTATCTTCACGATCGTATTTGAAAAACTATGGCAAAAATATGTCCGAATGATTGAACTTGTTAAAATTAATTTTCGGACTTTCTTGATTGAATGATCAAATCACTCGATTGCCATGATGATTTTACACAATTACATGCCCTAATAACAGGTTGGAAATTATGTGCTTTGGATACAAAAATTTCCATGATAATAAGCATGTTTTGTCCTCATGATTGTATTTGAAAATCAATAGCACAGCCTTGTCCGAATGCATGAAAGTGTTAATTTCATTTCCGGATTCTCTTAACAATTGGATTTTCAAATTATCCTCTTCTAGACTTAATAATCATATGTCATATCAAGTTTAATTCATATCATTGATTTTTGACATATGGAATCGACTAGAAAATAATCTCTCATACACTTATTATGTGAACAATATTTTGTTTTGAGAAATGGATTTGATGAAATGATTCCTGCTTATAAATTCCTTCTTGAAAAAGGAAGTTATTTTTACGTACAAAGATTTGATTCACATACATATCTTGATACTTGTAAAAATGAAACGTGCTTTAATATCTTATCAATTTTAACTTCATTCGAGTAAGCTCAGAAATAGCTTTCCTCCTTCATGTAAAAAGAAAATAACAAATAAAATGGAAGAAGTTTTCAAAGCTATCTCCATGTCATGTTTTTCTTGAGATGTTTGAATATTTGGTATCTTATCACTCTTTGTTGAAAAATGACATAAACCTGCTTATGGCATCACACTTATATTTAAAATTTGCTTATATCGTTCTCCTTTTTGTTGACAACAAAGGGGGAGAAATATATGAATTGATGCTATGATTGCCATATTTGCTCTATGCCATGGTTGCATTATAATAATATATCAAGAACTAGCATTGCAACTTTCCTTATTGATATCTTGCTATGTGATGAAATGCTACAATTGATATACACTTGAAATGGTTGCGTTACGATATCAAAAGCTTACATTGCAATCTTACATGTTGATATCATACCATTTGATAATAGCAAACTTGCATGATGATAAAACTTGATATTATGTTTTTCATGCAATGAGTTGAACCAATATCACAAACACTTGATTGTGGTACTTCTCCTTTTTGTTGATGACAAAGGGGGAGAGGTATGTTGATGACATGATATGTTATGCATAAGTTTATGATGACATGTTGCTTGGACTTTTGAATCCAAGAGTTTCTATCAATATGGCATATTGATAGGGGGAGTTTGTTTAAACTCCGGGAGTTAAGGTTAACTCCGTCATCAAGTAGTTGTCATCATCAAAAAGGGGGAGATTGTTGAATCTCGTATTTTGATGATGAAACCACTTGATATATGTTTATGATTTAATCTGCGTTTTGAGTGACGCAGGATGCTTCGATCAAGTTGAGACAATTAAAGCAGGAAAATCATGTTGTGCTAAAGGAACATGTTAGAAGATTGGACGTCGGGCTGGTGGATCGGTCGACGTATTGATAGAAGGCTTTGGGTTGTAGACTCGGGCATCGGGCCAAGAAGAGCAGGTATTGTGCCAAGGATATCGGAGTTGCGAAGTCAACTGGCTAATTGGGCAATAGGCTGCAGGAGAGGACGTTGTGCCGAAGAATCAGACGAAGCGTCGAGGGACCAATGACATGCCGGACAACTTGGTTAATTGCTTAGGATTAATTGTCTCAATCGAAGTTTTGTTTTAAGTGTGTAGGATTAACTACGATGAAAATAAGATATGCAATAGGAGTTGCGCCGGAGTCAAGACAATGATCACGTTGGGAGTTCGAGAGTTCGACGGAAGTTCGGACAGTCGTCGGAGGTTCTGCGGGAACAAATCCGAGAAGTCCATAAGCTTGCTAAAGAAGCTCGTCAGAACTCGCCAAGTGGATTGTCGCAAGTCCAGGAGTTTGCCGGAAGTCCGCAGGAACATCACCGAGGGTTCATCGGATGATCGACGGAAGTTCGCCGGAAGCTCGCCGGAAGAAGCGATTGACGCACCAGAGCAAGTTGCAGTAAATATCTTAGGAAAAATCATAGTTAGCACAATGATTAAGTTGGAAATGGGAGGTGATCCCATTAACTTAATCTTGGGGCAATTGGGCCACTGAAAAACCCAAATTGGGCCGAATGGATCAACCCATTCGGGCCCTGATTTCTGCCAGGCGATTGAACCGCCCAAGTTAGGAGGTAGCACCGCCTGGGCTAAGTCTCCAAGCGAGACTAGGCAGTGCAACCGCCCCAGCCAGGAGGTGGCACCGCCTGGGCTCAGTCTCCGAGCGAGACTAGGGGGTGCAACCTCCCCTGACAGGAGGTGGCATCGCCTGGGCTCAGTCTCCGAGCGAGATTGGGCGGTGCAACCTCCCCTGATAGGAGGTGGCATCGCCTAAGCTCGGTCTCCAAGCACTGGCTGAGCGGTGCAACCGCCTCAGTCAAGAGGTTGCACCACTTGAGCTCAGTCTTCGAGCTCTTGCAGGAGGTGCAACCGCCCTTGACAGGAGGTGACACCGCCTAGAGGCTCAGTCTTCGAGCTATGCCAGGCGGTGCAACCGCTCCAGTTAGGAGGTGCAACCGCCTGATCCCGGAATTCCAGGAATTGACAGTTTTAGCTCCAAATTTGAACTGGGTTGGGGCCTATAAATACCCCACCCATTCAGCACTGAAAGGGCATGAACTTACACCGAAATCTTGATCTTTTTCTGTGATTTTTAGAGCTCAAAATTGTTGTAAAGGCCAAAAGTTCTTCTCCCTCTTTTCTTCCAAGTTCTGAGCTGTAAAGAGAGGAGAGGAGAGATAATTCTGTAAGGGTTGTCTCCTAAGCCCGTCAAAAGGAGTGAAACTGTAAAAGGGTGGTTGGCCTTCGCCTATTGAAGGAAGGCCTCTAGTTGACGTCGGTGACCTCGTCGGTGGAGGAAGCCAAAAGTGGAGTAGGTCAAGATTGACCGAACCACTCTAAATCTCGGTTTGCATTTACTTTGAGCATTTTATCTTTACTGCAAACCTCCTCTAAAGCTTACTGCTTTCTGTGCATATACGATCAGGTTTCAAGCTTTGCACTTTCCAAATCAGCGTTTAGACGTAAATCTATTTTTTTGTACGATCATCATATTTTAGTTTGCGTTTACGTTTTGATTTCTATCATAACTGCAAACTACCATTATATCCTTGCTTAAACTGCATCTCGCCTAATCAAGTGATTTATGAATCATCATTTAGACATAAATCAGTTTCTTCGTACGAACGTCGTATTTCAGTTTGCGCTTATATTCTGGTTTTCATCATAACTGCAAACTACCTTCATAGATTGACTTTAACATCATCTCGCTTGATCTTAAGTTAATGTAATCTTAGAATCGTCTTTCACACCAAAATCGTTTTTATCGTTCGAACGCAGTTTTTATTGTTGAAAGATTTCCGCTGCACTAATTCACCCCCCCCCCTCTTAGTGCTCTTGATCCTAACAATCTCTTGATCTTAACACATTGTAGCTAGAGCAGAAGATTGAAGACTCAGCAAAGGCGAGGAGTTGTAGTGTCGACAAAGGCTTCAACGAGGACGTCGAAGGAATAAGTGAGGGAGAATGTCACGGACAAACTTCTAAACAAGATGTTGCATGTAATGCTTATATATGTCCGTGTCATTTGGCATGTTCATGCCTTGTACAGCATGTAGAGGGGCGGCCGAAGGCTTAATAGTCGAATTTTAGTTGGGTTGGTAGCCTCTTTAAGCTTGTAAATAAAGGTTGTGTCATGTGGACACGTGCAAGAGATATTTGGTCTGTAATGGACCATTTTACCTTTTGTTGTGCAACTGTTCAGAGCTTGTAAAGTCTGTTTGTAATTTACATTGTCTATGAAGTGTTTTTCAGATATGTTTGCTTGTGGATCCCGATTGAGGCATTCTCTCTAACCCGTTCTTTCTTTTGTTGGTCCTAAGGGACAATGGGAGGCTTCGGGGAGGCTGACCTTTGCGGACGGACATGCAAGGGTGCCGCACGACTTAGGCAAAACCAGCTAAGTCCGTGACAATATGGAATCAACTAGCAAAAACATCTCTCATACACTTATCATGTTAAAATATTTTTTGAGAAATGAATTTAATAAAATGATTCTTGCGTGTAAATTCCTTTTTGAAATATGAATGATAGTGTTTTTACTTGCAAGGATTTGTTTCACATACATATCTTGATCCTTGTAAAAATGGAATATGATTTAATCTCTCATCGATTTTAACTTCATTCAAAGTAAAATCACAAATAGCTAGTATCACAAATAGCCTTCCTTCTTCATGCAAAAAGATAATAACAAATGAAAAGGAAGAAGTATTAAAAGCTATCTCCATGTCATGTTTTCCTTGAGATGTTTGCATAATTGGTATCCTATCACTCATTATTGGAAAATGACAAGAACCTAGTTATGGCATGAATAAAACCACACTTATGCTTAAAAATTGTTTATATCGTTTTCCTTTTTGTTGATGACAAAGGGGGAGAGATATATGAATTGATGCTATGATTATGCCATGCTTGCATCATTGAAAATATATGAATCGATGATAACTATGATTGCCATATTTGTATTATTCTATGTTTGTATCATATTAAGATATCAAGAACTTCCATCGTAATTTTACATGTTGATATGTTATGTTGAACAGCTACAATCATTCATATTTGAAATGTAAAACTTAAGAATGGATGTCATGTCTTGACATCATTTTCAGTAAGATAATGTTAGAACCCTTGCAGATTCTACACTTGGGATTGATCTCTTTAGAGGATCGGCCTCCTTAGAACTCTATAGGTGTTCCTCCCTCCAAGTTGCTGCTCAAAAGCTGTAGAAAAGATTCATCTATTGCTTATGAAAAGAGGTGGAATACATGACTATTTACAAGGCTTCTAAACCCTAACTCCTAATATGACTCTTACTTAAGACTTCTACTTCTAGCCAACTCCTAATAGGACTCCTACTCAAGACTCCTATTCCTTTACAACTCCTTATTCTTCTCTAAGAAATAACCTCCTAACCCTAGCCGGCCACTGCACCTCTTTAATAGGGGACGGCTTAGGTAGGTTTTATATGAATGTCCCTTTCAATTAGGACTCTCCTAGCTAGAGTCCTAACAAACCCACCCTCTTCAAATCAGCTTTGTAATCAAGGCTGACGATTCATGAATTTTGGGAATTTGATCTTCAAGTCATCATAGTTCTCCCCCAAGTGGCATCTTCTGTTAGTAGGTTTGCCCACTATATTAGCAATTCAGTAGTGGATCGTCGTCGTCGAGTCACGATCTGTCGATCAATAATGGCACTTGGATGAGTCTGAAGTTCTCCTTGGGTAGTCATATTTGGTGGGTGGCTTTAGGCTGTCTCCAAGTACCTATTTACAACTTCCGTCTGGCCATCGATTTGTGGGTAAAATGCCATACTCCTTTTAAATTTAGTACCCTGTATATGGAATAACTTTGTCCAAAATCTGCTCGTGAAGATGCAAGTAGAATTTATCATAAGCACAATGCGTCTCTTATAGTGTAATTCTTTTGAATCTCAATTGTAATGAGCCATGGGGCTTGGTGCTTCCTCCAATTTTTTTATAATCTTACTAGTCTCTGAATCTTCCTGCCATTCCATCTTAATATTCTTAAGAAAGTCGCTGGTCGGAAGTGAAACAGCTGAAACTTCAACTTGCTTGGGTAGTTGCGAAAGCGCATCTGCAAGAACATTCTCTTCCCGTTTTTGTAAGTTATATCATAATCAAATTCAAGAAGATTTGTTACCAATTTTGCTGCTCAGGAGATGATATCTTTCACTCCAAAAAGTACTTATGGCTTTTATGGTCGGTTTTAGTTTGAAATCATCGGCCAATCAAGTAGGGTCTCCAACTCGTTGCTATGCGCACAATGGTGAGCATCTCATTATCATATGTTGACTTATTTTGATGAGAGAGAGATAATGTCTTGCTAGTGTATGTGAGTGGTCGACCATCTTGCATGAGAATGGCTCCAATTCTGACTCCAGATGCGTCGACCATCTCTTGGTAAGGCCTCATGATCAGCAACAGTTTCACTTGCGGGCGCCTACGATCATACTTCAAAATCCGTCTGTCGGTGACCTTAACATCAAACTTGCAACGATTCTCGATAGGTAATGCCATTTGGATAGCAACCTTACTGTTTAGGATATTATTAGTGCTGCCCGTGTCGATGAAAACAGTGATCAGTTGTTGTTTGAGAAGGCCTCCAACTTTCATCATTTGCGGGTTTGAGTAGCCGGCTAGTGCATGTACCGTAACTTCGGTCGGTTGTGGCTCTTCTTCTGTATCTTCTTCTTTATGTTCAATGCTCTCTTCTAGATGTTCAATGACCTCTTCTTCTACTGGTTCAATGATAAAAAGTCTCTCTTTACTACAGCGATGCTCATGGCTCCACGACTCGTCACAATGCCAACATAACCCCCTCGCAGATCGCTCCTGAAGCTCTTCTCTTGTCAACCTTTTTGGTGCAGGGACTCGGTCAACAGTAGGGGGGGCTAAAGGCTTCAATATTACTGGTTGAGGAGTGACCCTAGTCCTTCGAGCTTCATGGTTCAATTGCTCCTCTTGATGTCGTGCGAAAGAGATGGCTGCCATAAGCGTGTACGGTTGTCGCGCTTTAACTTCTCCTTGGATCTCCGGCTTCAAGCCCTAAATAAAGGTCTTCAATAGCTGTTTTTGAGACCAATCAAGAGTTTGATTAGATAACCTTTCAAACCTGGTTTGGTACTCCTGAATGGTGGAGGTTTGTCGGATCTTTGTTAGTTGTCCGTTAATATTCTCGTAATCGGTTGGTCTGAAGCGTATCAGCAGTCCTTCTTTGAATTGTCGCCATGAAAGGACTCCATAAGTATGTTCAAACCAATCAAACCACTGTATAGCATCCCCTTCAAGATGTATAGCTGCAATTTTCACCATTGATGCATCTGGGGTTTTGTGGTACTGAAAATATCGCTCCGCGCATGAGATCCAACCAATCGGGTCTTCTTCTCCCCATCTAGGGAAGTCCACTCTCATGCATAGATAGTTGGGGTCCGTCATAGAGCTTCCCCTCTCTTGGATGTCATATCTTCGGGCTTGGTGTAATTGGGCAGAGCTCTCTCCTTGATGTGATTTCTTCGGGCTTAGTGGTCGGCCCAATCTGAGTTCGGTAAAGAGCATTCGAATCTTATCCTCCATTCGCACCTCGAAGGCATCAAATTTAGCATTGATTGTTGAATCTCGGATTTTGATGATGAAGTCAATTGTCATTTGTTATCTAATCTATATGTTGAGATAAGTGTGCAGGATTAACTACGATGAAAGTGAGACATGCAGCAGGAGTTGCGCCGGAGTCAAGACAATGATCACGTTGGGAGTTCGAGAGTTCGACGGATGTTCGGACAGTCATCGGAAGTTCTGCAGGAACAAATCCGAGAAGTCCATAAGCTTGCCAAAGAAGCTCGTCGGAACTCGCCAAGTGAATCGTCACAAGTCCAGGAGTTTGCCGGAAGTCCGCAGGAGTATCACCGAGGGTTCAACGGATGATCGACGGAAGTTCGCCGGAAGCTCACCGGAAGAAGCGATTGACGCACTGGAGCAAGTTGCAGTAAATGTCTTAGGAAAAATCGTAGTTAGAACATTGATTAAGTTGGAAATGGGAGGTGATCCCATTAACTTAATCTTGGGGCAATTGGGCCCCTGAAAAACCCAAATTGGGTCAAATGGATCAAACCATTCGGACCCTGATTTCTACCAGGCGGTTGAACTGCCCAAGGCAGGAGGTTGCACCGCCTGGGCTCAGTCTCTGAGCGAGACTGGGAGGTGCAACCGCTCCAGCCAGGCAGTGGCAAAGCCTGGGGCTCAGTCTCCAAGCGAGACTGGGCGGTGCAACCTCCCCTGATAGGAGGTGGCACCGCCTGAGTTCGGTCTTCGAGCTCTGTCAGGCGGTGCAACCGCCTCAGTCAGGAGGTGCAACCGCCTGAGCTCGGTATTCGAGCTCTGTCAGGAGGTGCAACCGCCCTTGACAGGAGGTAGCACCGCCTAGAGGCTCAGTCTTTGAGCTATGCCAAGCGGTGCAACCGCTCCATTCAGGAGGTGCAACCGCCTGATCCCGAAATTCCGGGAATTGACAGTTTTGAGCTCCAAATTTGAACTGGGTTGGGGCCTATAAATACCCCACCCATTCAACACTGAAAGGGTATGAACTTACACCGAAATCTTGATCTTTTTCTCTGATTCTTAGAGCTCAAAATTGTTGTAAAGGCCAAAAGTTCTTCTCCCTCTGTTCTTCCAAGTTATGAGTTGTAAAGAGAGGAGAGAAAATTCTGTAAGGGTTGTCTCCTAAGCCCGTCAAAAGGAGTGAAACTGTAAAAGGGTGGTTGGCCTTCGCCTATTGAAGGAAGGCCTCTAGTTGACGTCGGTGACCTCGTCGGTAGAAAGTGGAGTAGGTCAAGATTGACCGAACCACTCTAAATCTCGGTTTGGATTTACTTTGAGCATCTTATCTTTACTGCAAACCTCCTCAATAGCTTACTACCTTCTGTGTTTTTACAAACATGTTTCAAAGTTCAGTGCTTTCCGAATCGGGGTTTAAAACGCAAATCAGTTTTATCGTACGAACGTCGTATTTCAGTTTGCGCTTACGTACTGATTTCCAATATAACTGCAAACTACCTTTATATCTTTGCTTTAACTACATCTCACCTTATCTCAAGTTAAAGTGGTTTACGAATCAACTTTTATATCGAAATCGCTTTTATCGTACGAACGTCGTATTTCAGTTTGCACTTATATTCTGATTTCCATCATAACTGCAAACTGCGTTCATATCTTTGCTGCATCTCTCCTAAAGTTAAAGTGATTTACGAATCGACTTTCTTACCAAAATCACTTCTATCGAACGAAAGCAGTTTTCAAATTTAATTGCAGAAGGTTTTCCGCTGCACTAATTCACCCCCCTCTTAGTGCTCTTGATCCTAACAATTGGTATCAGAGCGGGGTTAACTCTCTAACGGATTAAAACCCAAGAGAGATGGCATACGCTGGAAACCAAGAGGGCCATTCTATTACACGTACACTAATGTTCAGTGGGACGGACTACACCTATTGGAAGACCCGAATGAGGATCTTTCTTATTTCTATGGATTTTGAACTTTGGAATCTTGTCGAAAACGGATTTTTGAAGCCTTCTCTTCCAGTGATCGATTGGAATGAATTGGAAAAGAAGGCTTTCGCTCTTAATGCAAAGGCTATGAATGCCTTATTTTATGCACTTGATTAAAATGAGTTTAACCGTGTTTCGACTTGTGAAACCGCATTTGATATTTGGCACACACTCGAAGTGACTCACGAAGGCACAAGTAGAGTGAAAGAGTCAAAAATCAATCTTCTGTTACATTCTTTCAAACTTTTCTGGATGAAACCGAGTGAAACCATTGGCGACATGTTTACCCGTTTCACGGATGTCGTCAACGGTCTAAAAGGACTCGGAAAAAGTTTTTCGGATTTTGAGCTCGTAAATAAGATTCTAAGATCCCTTCCTAAAAGTTGGGATCCTAAAGTCACTGCTATTCAAGAGGCAAAAGATCTAAGCAACTTCCCTCTTGAAGAAGTAATCGAGTCATTAATGACCTACGAGATGACTTGCAAAGCTCATGAAGAGCAAGAAGACATCCTTCCAAAGAACATGAAGGATATGGCACTTAAAACTTCTGAAGGCCACTTGAGAGAAAACTCAAGTGATGCGGACTGTGATGATGACTTGGCACTTCTAATAAGAAAATTTAAAAAATTCATTAAAAGAAACAAGTTTAAGAATGACGCAAAAAATAAACTTGAACCCAAGAAGGACCAAGTTATTTGCTATGAGTGCAAAAAGCCGGGACACGACAAGAGTGATTGTCCCCAAGCCAAAAAGAGAACATCAAAGAAGAAGGCGCTCAAAGCAACGTGGGATGACTCGAGCGCGTCCGAAGAAGAGGAGTCCAACACCGAGCAAGTTGCTCACTACGCCTTAATGGCCATCGGAGAGGAGGTAACAAATTTAATAGATGCAGATTTATCTTTTGATAAATTATTAAATGCCTTCCATGACTTATTTGATGAATGCAAGATTATTAGTAGAAAATACAAATTGCTAAAAAAGGAGCATGATAGTCTTACTTGTAATTTTGATAAGTTAAAAACTGAATATCATGATAGTTTAAGTTCATGCATAAAATGCCATGATCTAGAAACTCTCCAAAAGAAAAACTTGCTACTTAAGGACACCTTGAAGAAATTCGAGGTTGGTAGCAAGTCATTGAACATGATCCTTGCAAACAAGGGTCACGTTCCCAAAAGAAGTGGAATTGGATTTGTGAGAAATCCTCACCAAAATCCAACCACCTTCATAAAAGGCCCCATCTTACATGTTCGACACCAAAGCAAATGCAACTTTTGTTGTAAATTTGGACACAAAACGTATTATTGTCCATTCAAGAAAATTAGTCCAAATAAATTAATTTGGGTTCCTAAAGGAATCATAATAAATTCTATGCAACATGATAAACAATGTAGATCTATTTTTGAGGCACCCAAAGGCAAATGGGTTCCTAAAAATCATCCTTTCTTGTAGAAACCTATACCATCGCAAGCTAGGAGCAAGAGATGGTACCTTGATAGTGGATGCTTAAGGCATATGACTGGAGATCCATCTCAATTCTTTAAGCTCACTAGCATAGACGAAGGCTATGTCACCTTCGGAGACAACAACAAGGGTAAAATCATTGGCAAAGGAACCATAGGTAACAAATCCAACTTCTTTATTGAAGATGTTTTGTTAGTTAATGGTTTAAAACATAACCTCTTGAGCATTAGTCAACTATGTGATAAAGGATATATTGTCAGATTCGAATCTAATGCTTGCATTATTGAAAAACCACACAAAATCATGTCTATGACTGCATTAAAACAAAATAACGTATACACTATTGACATCAATGATTTGTGTAATGAAATGTGTTTTTCGGTTTTGAATGAGGATGCTTGGCTATGACATAGAAGATTAGGTCATGCTAGCATGAAACTAATCACTCAAATATCATCTAAAGAACTTGTAAGAGGAATTCCTCATATCAAGTTCATCAAAGATAATGTATGTGATGCTTGCCAATTAGGTAAACAAATTAAGGGTAGTTTCAAATCTAAGAATCAAATAAGCACCTCTAGGCCCTTACAATTGATCCATATGGACTTGTTCAGACCAATCTCTACATCAAGTCTAGGAGGTAGCAAATACGCCTTCGTCATTGTGGATGACTATAGCAGATATACATGGACTTACTTCTTAAAATAGAAAAATGAATGCTTTAGATGTTTTAACAAGTTTTGTAAACTTGTTCAAAATGAGAAGAGGTCTATGATTTCATCAATTAGAAGTGATCACGGTGGAGAATTTCAAAACCATGATTTCCAAGAATTTTGTGAACTTAATGGATACAACCATAATTTCTCTACTCCAAGAAATCCTCAACAAAATGGAGTAATAGAAAGAAAAAATCAAAATTTACAAGAAATGACAAGAACCATGTTGAATGAACATAGCCTACCCAAATATTTTTGGGCCAAAGCCGTAAACACCGCATGCTATATTTTGAATAGAGTTCTGGTAAGACCCTTACTCACCAAAACTCCTTATGAGTTATGGAACAACAAAAAACCCAATGTTTCATATTTTAAAGTCTTTGGGTGTAAGTGTTTTATCTTGAATTGAAAGGATAACTTAGGAAAATTTGATGCTAAATTCGATGAAGGAATCTTTCTTGGTTATTCTTCGGTTTCTAATGCTTTTCGTATCTTCAATAAAAGAACCTTAATTATTGAAGAATCCATTCATGTTGTTTTCAATGAGATTTCCGAAATCAGAAAAAACGATTTTGATGATGATGTTAATTTTGATTCCTTAAATTTAAATGAAACCCCATCTCCAACTAGCAACTTGGATGCATCCACTTACGAAACATCCTTACCCAAGGATTGGAAGTATGTAGATGCTCATCCCAAGGAGCTAATCTTAGGAGACACATCAAAGGGGGTTCAAACACGATCTTCTCTTAAAAATTTTTGTGCAAACGCCGCTTTTCTCTCCCAAATTGAACCCAAATGTGTTGACGAAGCCATGGAAGATGATTCATGGATTATCGCAATGCAAGATGAATTGAATCAATTTGAGAAAAATGAGGTGTGGAAGCTTGTTCCTAGGCCAAATGACCATTTAGTTATTGGTACTAAATGGGTCTTTAGAAACAAGCAAGATGAAAATAGTATCATGGTTAGAAAAAAGGCTAGATTAGTGGCCAAAGGTTTCAACCAAGAAGAAGGTATCGATTATGAAGAAACCTTCGCTCTTGTGGCTCGATTGGAAGCCATAAGGATGCTCCTTGCCTACGCTAGTAGTAATAATTTTAAGTTGTTTCAAATGGATGTTCAAAGCGCTTTTCTTAATGGCTTTATTTCCAAAGAAGTCTATGTTGAACAACCTCCTGGATTTAAAAATAATAGCCTCCCTAATCATGTGTTTAGATTAAGTAAAGCTCTCTATGGTTTAAAACAAGCCCCAAGGGCTTGGTATGAGAGACTTAGTTCTTTTCTTATTGAAAATAATTTCACAAAGGTTGATACTACATTATTCATCAAGAATTTTGAAAATAATTTTCTCATTGTTCATATTTATGTTGATGATATTATCTTTGGTTCCACGAATGAATCTCTTTGTGAATCGTTTGCTAAAACTATGAGTCTTGAATTCGAAATGAGTTTAATGGGAGAATTAACATTCTTCCTAGGCTTACAAATCAAACAACTAAGCAATGACATCTTTATTAGTCATACTAAATATGCTATGAATTTATTAAAAGAGTTTAATATGAATAACTCAAAGGATATTAACACTCCTTTGAGCACCTCCAATAAGTTAGAAATTGATGAAAGTGGAGAAAGCTTCAATCAAAAAACTTATAGGGGTTTGATAGGATGTTTACTTTACCTCACTACAACCAGACTAGACATCATGTTCAGTGTAGGACTTTGTGCTAGATTTCAATCAAACCCTAAGATATCTCATCTCAAAGCCGTTAAAAGAATACTTAGATATCTTAATGGTACCACAAATCTAGGATTATGGTACCCAAAATCAGAGAATCTTGAGTTAATTGCTTATGCTGATGCGGACTTTGCTGGCTGTAGACTAGATAGAAAAAGCACATCAGGATCATGTCAATTTTTAGGACATGCCCTTGTTTCCTGGTCATCTAAGAAACAAAACTCGGTTGCACTATCAACAACCGAAGCTGAATATATTGCAGCAAGTGCATGCTGTGCACAAGTTGTATGGATGAAAAACACCTTAGAAAATTACAAAGTTCATCTTAAAAATATTCCCATTAAATGTGATAACACAAGTACAATATGCTTAACCAAGAATCCTATACAACACTCAAGAACAAAACATATTGATATTAGACATCACTTTATACGAGATCATGTTACTAATCATGACGTAACCATAAAGTTCATTGATACTAAACATCAACTAGCTGATATTTTTACAAACCCTCTTAGTGAAGAGCAATTTGATTTCAAAAGAAGAGAATTAGGAATGTTGATGTGTCCGAATATATAAACTAGTTAAAATTATTTTTCGAACTTTATTAAATACTCAAATCACTTGATTGCCATTACATGCCTAAATAACATATTAGAAATTATGTGTTGAATACAAAAATGTTTTGTCTTCGTGATTGTATTTGAAAATCTATAGCATAGTCTTATCCGAATGCATGAAAGAGTTCATTTCATTTTTCGGATTCGCTTAACAATTGGAATGCTAAAAATCGAATTCTCTCATACACTCTTATGAAAAATATTTTTTTTCTGAAATGGATTTGATGAAATGATTCCTGCTTATGAATTCTATCTTGAAATATGGATGATAGTATTTTTACTTGCAAAAAGCTGTTTCATACACATATCTTGACTCAAAGTAAACTCACAAATAGTTGGTATCACAAATGGCTTTCCTCCTTCATGCAAAAGGATTATAACAAAAAAAAGTGGAAGAAGTATTCAACGCAATCTACGTATCATGCCTTCCTTTATATACTTGATAATTTGCTGGTATCATAACTACCATGCTTTTTGTTGATGACAAAGGGGGAGAAATATATGAATTGATGCTATAAACACTGATGCTATGATTATGCCATGCTTGCATCACCAAGAGATATATGAACAAATGCCATGCATTAATTTGCATTATGCCTTGAGTTGATATCTTACCATGTGAAGAAATGCAATACTTACTAAAATATTTGAAATGTGTACATCATGTAATGATATCAAAATCTTACTTTACAGCTTTACATGTTGATATGATACTATATGATGAATTGCTACTATTAACTTGTTATATTTGAAAATGAATGTCAAGCCTTGACATCATCATCAGAGAGATACATCATGATGGGAATCATGATGGGAGTATTGATAAGTTCAAATGATTTTAACTTATCAATATGTCTCTTGAATTCTTAGGTTTTGAATTCAAGAATGACTTATCTCAAGTATGGCATATAGACAGGGGGAGTTAAGGTTAACTCCATTATCAATTGATTGTCATCATCAAAAAGGGGGAGATTGTTGAATCACGGATTTTGATGATGAAGTCAATTGTCATTTTTTATCTAATCTATATGTTGAGATAAGTGTGCAGGATTAACTACGATGAAAGTGAGACATGCAGTAGGAGTTGCACCGGAGTCAAGACAATGATCACGTTGGGAGTTCGAGAGTTCGACGGAAGTTCGGACAGTCGTCGGAAGTTCTGTGGGAACAAATCTGAGAAGTCCATAAGCTTGCCATAGAAGCTCGTCGGAACTCGCCATGTGAATCGTCGCAAGTCCAGGAGTTTGTCGGAAGTCCGCAGGAGCATCACCTAGGGTTCATCGGATGATCGACGGAAGTTCGCCGGAAGCTCGCCGGAAGAAGCGATTGACGCACCGGAGCAAGTTGCAGTAAATGTCTTAGGAAATATTGTAGTTAGCACATTGATTAAGTTAGAAATGGGAGGTGATCCCATTAACTTAATCTTGGGGCAATTGGGCCCTTGAAAAACCCAAATTGGGCCGAATGGATCAACCCATTCGGACCCTGATTTCTGCCAGGCGGTTGAACCGCCTAAGGCAGGAGGTTGCACCGCTTGGGCTCAGTCTCCGAGCGAGACTGGGAGGTGCAACCGCTCCAGCTAGGTGGTGGCACTGCTTAGGGCTCAATCTCAAAGCAAGACTGGGCGGTGCAACCTCCCCTGACAGGAGGTGGCATCGCCTAAGCTCGGTCTTCAAGCTTTGCCAAGCGGTGCAACCGCCTCAGTCAGGAGGTGCAACCGCCTGAGCTCGGTCTTCGAGCTCTGTCAAGAGGTGCAACCGCCCCTGACAGGAGGTAACACCGCCCAGAGGCTCAGTCTTCGAGCTCTGCCAAGCGGTGCAACCGCTCCAGTCAGGAGGTGCAACCGCCTGATCCCGGAATTCTGGGAATTGACAGTTTTGAGCTCCAAATTTGAACTGGATTGGGGCCTATAAATATCCCACCCATTCAGCACTGAAAGGGTATGAACTTACACCGAAATCTTGATCTTTTTCTGTGATTCTTAGAGCTCAAAATTGTTGTAAAGGCCAAAAGTTCTTCTCCCTCAGTTCTTCTAAGTTTTGAGTTGTAAATGTTGAATCTTGGATTTTGATGATATAATCAATTGGTGGGTTAATTGATCTAATCCATATTATTGAGTTAAGTGCGCGGGATTAACTACGATAACCAGAAAACATAAAGCAAGGATACCGGAGTCGAGCTCGATGGACGTTTAAGAGACCGAAGAATCATCGGAGATGCTGCCGGAACCATCCGAGAAGAAATCGAGAACGTGTCGGAAGTTCGCCGAAGAAATCGTCGGAGGCTCGCGGAGATCACCGAGAAGGCTCGGCTACTCGTTAAAAGTCATCACAAAGATTGGGAGCTTGCAGGGAGTCCGTCGGAAGAAGTTCGTCGGAAAGCTCGCCGGAACAATACTCGACGTTCGCGGTTGAAAATTTGCTTAGGATGTGTTTTGGTTATGTAGTCCACTTGTAATTAGGATTAGGATTAAGAGATAATCCTATATCCTGGTTAGGGGCCAACTGGGCCCAAAGTCAGAGTTGGTTTAGGCTAAAAATTAAGCTAAACCAGCGAACTAGAGAGCCAAGATTGAAGCCCAACTAGTGGCTGAAAACACTGTAGTTGGGCTGAAAACACTGTAGGCGGTGGCACCGCCTAGTTGGGCGGTGGAACCGCTCAGCACCCGAGTGCTGGGCGGTGACACCTCCTTGGCTGGGCGGTTGCACCGTCTAGTACCCGAGTGCTGGGCGGTGGCACCGCCTGGCTGGGCGGTGGAACCTCCAGCACCGAGAACCCTAAAAGAATTCAAATTTTGAAACCCAAAATTTGAATCCTCTTGAGGCCTATAAATACCCCTCAAATCTCAACTGAGGTTACAACTTTTGAGAAGCATTTTGATTGAGAAAAAAGTCTTAGAAAGTCTTAGCAAGTCTTGTTTTCAATTTGCTAGAGAGTTCTCCTCCTTCTTTCTTATTGAAAATTTGTAAGAGGTTGAGCTGCTTGTAAAAGGTTGTAAGAGGGGTGTTTACCCTTCCATTTCAAGAGATTTGCTAGTGGAAGGTGGGAGCCTCATCGAAGAGGGGCCTCGCAAGTGGAGTAGGTCATTTGACCGAACCACTCTAAAAATCGGCGTAATCTCTGGTTTGCTTTTTATTGTTGTCATTTACATTACTGCAAATCTTCTTACTGCTTTAGTTTGTATTACTCTTGCTGCGCAACTTTAAGAATACGCCTTCAAGTTAAATTTCTCAAGTTTCGTTCTTAACGTACGAAAGATTTTGATTAAAATCGAAGTTTTAATCCGCTGCACTAATTCACCCCCCCCCCTCTTAGTGCCGCTCCGATCCTAACAAGTGGTATCAGAGCAAGGTTATCTCTCATATTTGGTTTAATACCCAAGAGAGATGGCTTACTCCGGCATGCAAGAGGGCCATTCTATTGCATGACCACCTTTGTTTAATGGGTCGGATTACACATATTGGAAGACTCGCATGAGAATCTTCCTCATTTCTATGGACTTTGAGCTTTGGTCTATTGTCGAGAATGGATTTCAAAAATCTTCTCTTCCGATGAGCGAATGGAATGAATCGGAGAAGAAGGTTTTTGCTTTAAATGCAAAGGCTATGAATGCCTTGTTTTGTGCACTAGACAAAAACGAATTTAATCGTGTTTCAATGTGTGATTCGGCTTTTGATATTTGGAGAACTCTTGAGGTCACTCATGAAGGCACTAGCCGAGTGAAAGAGTCCAAAATCAACATCCTTGTGCACTCTTACGAACTTTTCCGAATGAAACCAAGTGAGTCCATCGGAGATATGTACACCCGGTTTACGGATGTCATCAATGGACTCAAAGCTCTTGGTAAAGATTTTACTAACTTTGAACTAGTAACTAAAATCTTAAGATCCCTCCCTAAAAGTTGGGATCCAAAAGTTACGGCCATTCAAGAGGCCAAAGACCTTAAAGCATTCCCTCTTGAAGAACTCATTGGGTCTCTAATGACCTACGAAATGACATGTCAAGCTCATGACGAGCTCGAGAACCCCCTTCCAAAGAACAGGAAGGATATGGCACTCAAATCACAAGAAGACCACTTGAAAGGAACATCAAGTGATGAGGACAGTGACAATGACATTGCACTTTTGACTCAAAAGTTTAAAAAATATTTAAGAAAGAACAGATTTAAAAATAATACAAAAAATAAATTTGAACAAAAGAAAGACCAAGTGATTTGCTATGAATGCAAAAAACCTGGACACTATAAGAACGATTGTCCTCAAGCCAAAAAGAGGACATCAAAGAAGAAGGCGTTCAAGGCAACGTGGGATGATTCAAGTGCATCCGAAGAAGAGGAGTCCAACACCGAGCAAGTTGCTCATTATGCGCTAATGGCGTTAGGAGAAGAGGTATGTGATTTATTTAATGAAGATTTATCTTTTGAAGAACTGTCTATCGCTTTTCATGAATTATTTGATGAATGTAGAACTGTTAGCAAGAAGTTAAGTATCTTAAAGAAAGAGCATGCTTTGCTACAAGATAAGTTTGATAGTCTTCAAACTCCTCCATGCTCTAAGTGTGAGCACTTAGAAGCAATAAAAAATGAAAATATGCTTCTTAAGGAAACCTTAAACAAGTTTAAGGTTGGTAGCAAAGGATTAGATATGATCCTTGCAAACAAGGGTCACATCGCAAATAGAAATGGAATTGGATTTGTAAAAGGATTACATCAAAATCCCACCACTTTCGTAAAAGGACCTACATTACATGTTTCCTCTTATGTGAAATGCAACTTTTGTTGCAAATCCGGACATATTGCCTACAAATGCCCATTTAGGAAAATTAGTTCACAAAAATTAATATGGGTTCCTAAAGGAACTATAAAGAATTCAATCATAAATAACAAAGTTAGTGGGTCAATTTTTGAGGCACCCAAAATCAAATGGGTACCTAAAAATCATCCTCTTTTGTAGACAAACCCACAAGCTAGGAGCAAGAGATGGTATCTCGATAGTGGATGCTCAAGACATATGACTGGAGATCCATCTCATTTCTCTATGCTCACTAGCAAAGAAGAAGGGTACGTTACCTTCGGAGACAACAACAAGGGCAAAATCATTGGCAAGGGAACTATTGGTAACAAATTTAATTTTTCCATTGATGATGTCTTACTAGTTGATGGATTGAAACATAATCTCTTGAGTATTAGTCAACTATGCGATAAAGGTTACATCGTTAGATTTGAATCAAATATGTGCATTATTGAAAAACCAAATCATAACATGACTATGATTGCTTTAAAACAAAATAATGTCTATACCATCAATCTTGATGAACTAAGTAATGAAATGTGCTTCTCCGCCGTAAATGATGATGCTTGGCTTTGGCATAGGAGATTAGGCCATGCAAGCATGAAAACAATATCTAAGATCTCATCTCAAGAATTAGTACGAGGAATTCCAAATATAAAGTTTATTAAGGACAAAGTATGCGATGCATGTCAACTAGGCAAACTAATAAAAACAAGCTTCAAACCAAAAAATCAAATTAGCACTACTAGACCATTACAATTGATCCATTTGGACTTATTTGGACCAATTGATACAACAAGTCTAGGTGGAAGCAAATATGCCTTTGTGATTGTGGATGACTACTCTAGATACACTTGGACCTATTTCTTAGCTCACAAAAGTGATTGCTTCAAGTGTTTCTCTAAATTTTGTAAACTCACTCAAAATGAAAAAGGCTTCATGATTTCATCAATTCGGAGTGATCACGGTGGTGAATTCCAAAACCGTGACTTTCAAAATTTTTGCGAAAGTAATGGGTACAATCACAACTTCTCAACTCCAAGAAATCCTCAACAAAATGGAGTAGTTGAAAGGAAAAATAGAAACCTACAAGAAATGGCAAGAACTATGTTGAATGAACATAGTTTACCTAAGTACTTTTGGGCCAAAGCCGTAAATACGGCTTGCTACATCATGAATAGAGTCCTAATAAGACCATCCTTATCCAAAACTCCCTATGAATTATGGAATAACAAAAAACCAAACATCTCCTATTTTAAAGTTTTTGGTTGTAAATGCTTTATTTTAAATGAAAGGGATGCTTTAGGAAAATTTGATGCTAAATCCGATGAAGGCATCTTTCTTGGTTACTCTTCTGTTTCTAAAGCTTTTCGGGTTTTTAATAAAAGAACTTTAGTAATTGAAGAGTCTATTCATGTAGTTTTTAATGAAATTTCCGATTTAAAGAAAAATGATTTTGATGATGATCTTGGTTTTGATAATTTGAATTTAAATGAACCCTCTCCTCAAAATAGCCTTTTGAATGCATCTTCTTCCGAAATTTCTTTACCAAAAGAATGGAAGTATGTAGATGCTCATCCAAAAGAGCAAATTATAGGAGATACATCAAAAGGGGTTAAAACTCGTTCTTCTTTCAAAAATTTCTATGCTAACGCCGCTTTCCTTTCTCAAATTGAACCTAAATGCATGGACGAAGCCTTAAAAGATGATTTTTGGATCATTGCAATGCAAGAAGAATTGAACCAATTTAAGAGGAATGAGGTATGGAAGCTTGTTCCTAGACCAAGTGACCACTTAGTCATAGGTACTAAGTGGGTCTTTAGAAACAAGCAAGACGAAAATGGTATCGTGGTTAGAAACAAGGCTAGATTAGTGGCCAAAGGTTTCAACCAAGAAGAAGGTATCGATTACGATGAAACCTTCGCTCCCGTGGCTCGATTAGAAGCCATAAGGATGCTCCTTGCCTATGCTAGTAGTAATAATTTTAAACTATTTCAAATGGATGTTAAAAGTGCTTTCTTGAATGGTTTTATTTCCGAAGAAGTATTTGTCGAACAACCTCCCGGATTTGAAAATTCTCTTCTTCCTAATCATGTATTCAAATTGACTAAAGCTCTCTATGGCTTAAAACAAGCTCCTAGAGCTTGGTATGAAAGGCTTAGTTCCTTTCTTATTTTAAATAATTTTACCAAAGGCAAGGTTGATACTACATTGTTTATTAAACATTTTGAAAATAATTTTCTTATTGTGCAAATTTATGTTGACGATATTGTGTTTGGCTCTTCGGATGAATCACTATGTGAATCATTTGCCAAATGTATGAGTCTTGAATTTGAAATGAGTTTAATGGGTGAATTAACTTTCTTTTTGGGATTACAAATCAAACAACTTAGTGATGGTATATTTCTTAACCAATCGAAATATACATTAGAATTGTTAAAACGATTTAACATGGATAATTCAAAAGCAATAAACAGCCCTATGAGTACTACGACTAAGTTAGATATGGATGAAAATGGTGAAAGTTTCGATCAAAAAACATATAGGGGAATGATAGGTAGTCTACTCTACCTCACTGCGACTAGACCGGATATTATGTTTAGTGTAGGACTTTGCGCTAGGTTTCAATCTAATCCTAAATTATCTCATCTTAAGAGTGTTAAAAGAATATTTAGGTATCTTAAAGGAACTCCAAATTTAGGATTGTGGTATCCAAAATCTGAAAAATTCGATCTAATAGCTTATGCAGATGCCGATTTTGGCGGATGTAGGATAGATAGAAAAAGTACATCCGGAACATGCCAATTTTTAGGACATGCACTTGTTTCTTGGACTTCCAAGAAACAAAATTCAGTTGCACTATCTACGGCGGAAGCCGAATACATTGCTGCAAGTGCATGTTGTGCACAAGTAATTTGGATGAAAAATACATTAGAAGACTATGGAATTCTCCTTGAAAATATTCCCATAAAATGCGATAATACTAGTGCCATATGCCTTACTAAAAATCCAATTCAGCATTCTAGAACTAAGCACATCGACGTTAGGCATCATTTCATACGCGATCATGTCCTTAACAATAATGTTGTTCTAGAATTCATTGACACAAAGCATCAATTAGCAGATATATTCACAAAAGCCTTGAATGAAGACCAATTTGAATTCATTAGAAGGGAATTAGGTATGTTAAATTGTCCCTAAACAATAAACTTGTTTGATTGGATTTTCCGTAAAGTTTTTCATCTTCTTTCCATCTCTCATTCTCCTTCAAATTCCATATGACATGTTGTGAAATCTCGAAATCGACTTTGATGACTTGATTATGAATTTCAAGTTAGCGATTTGATTTAAATAAGTTTTATCTAAATCATAATCTTGATCTTGCAAAATTGGAATCACAAATAATATCTCTTGGCATTCATGAATTGATACTTACAAATATGATAGTATTGGCATTCATGACTTGAATTTGATTGAAACATTGTATGCTTAAATTCATCATTCTCCTATGTTTCAAAAATTCTTTAAATGCCTTATGTGATGATTAAAAAGTAATGTTGAGATTTTCATGAATTTGACGATTTGAATGAGTTTGTATTCGAATTATGATCTTGACTTCGTGAAATTACTACTTGAATTTTTTATCCCAATCTCTCTCTTATACATCTACAATTTCTATTATTCATAGAAAGAAGAGATTAGATAATATGAATGCATGCTGAATTTTCCTCTAAAATGAACTCTGCGTAAATATTTTTGCATACTTAATTTTCAATGATAAAATCGTTGTATGACAAAATTTGTGCTTCAAGTCTCATTTTCCTTTTTGTTGATGACAAAGGGGGAGAAGTGATGACTTATATGACATGACTAATATGAATTACAAAAACTTGTGTGATATGAATGTCTTATATGACTTGCAAATCCTTGAAAATATCACAAGATTGATATCATGAAATTTATATTGAAAATCTTTATCTTCTGTGTGATATGAATGTCTTATATGACTTGCAAATCCTTGAAAATATCACAAGATTGATATCATGAAATTTATATTGAAAATCTTTATCTTCTGTCGTAGCAAAATTCGTCCCGTATCATTTAACTTATGATTTTCATCGAAGTTTCGTACTTACTATTGTTTAATGAGGATAACGATAAAGTTCTACGATTAGAACTTATCGGGTTATGCTTGAATCCAATGGGATGCAATTCAAGTGTTTTTTATCTTCTCATAATATGGCATATAGATAGGGGGATTATGTTTAACTCCGTCATCAATTGATTGTCATCATCAAAAAGGGGGAGATTGTTGAATCTTGGATTTTGATGATATAATCAATTGGTGGGTTAATTGATCTAATCCATATTATTGAGTTAAGTGCGCAGGATTAACTACGATAACCAGAAAACATAAAGCAAGGATACCGGAGTCGAGCTCGATGGACGTTTAAGAGACCGAAGAATCATCGGAGATGCTGCCGGAACCATCCGAGAAGAAATCGGGAACGTGTCGGAAGTTCGCCGAAGAAATCGTCGGAGGCTCGCAGAGATCACCGAGAAGGCTCGGCTACTCGTTAAAAGCCATCACAAAGATTGGGAGCTTGCAGGGAGTCCGTCGGAAAGCTCGCCGGAACAATACTCGACGTTCGCGGTTGAAAATTTGCTTAGGATGTGTTTTGGTTATGTAGTCCACTTATAATTAGGATTAGGATTAAGAGATAATCCTATATCCTGGTTAGGGGCCAACTGGGCCCAAAGTCAGAGTTGGTTTAGGCTAAAAATTAAGCTAAACCAGCGAACTAGAGAGCCAAGATTGAAGCCCAACTAGTGGCTGAAAACACTGTAGTTGGGCTGAAAACACTGTAGGCGGTGGCACCGCCTAGTTGGGCGGTGACACCTCCTTGGCTGGGCGGTTGCACCGTCCAGTACCCGAGTGCTGGGCGGTGGCACCGCCTGGCTGGGCGGTGGAACCTCCAGCACCGAGAACCCTAAAAGAATTCAAATTTTGAAACCCAAAATTTGAATCCTCTTGAGGCCTATAAATACCCCTCAAATCTCAACTGAGGTTACAACTTTTGAGAAGCATTTTGATTGAGAAAAAAGTCTTAGAAAGTCTTAGCTGTTGAATCTCGTATTTTGATGATGAAACTACTTGATATATGTTTATGATTTAATCTGCGTTTTGAGTGACGCAGGATGCTTCGATGAGGATGAGACAATTAAAGCAGGAAAATCATGTTGTGCCGAAGGAACATGTCAGAAGATTGGACGTCGGGCCGGTGGATCGGTCGACGTATCGACAGAAGGCTTCGGGCCGTGAACTCGGGCATCGGGCCAAGAAGAGCGGGTATTGTGCCAAGGATATCAGAGTTGCGGAGTCAACTGGCCGATTGGGCAATAGGCTGCAGGAGAGGACGATGCGCCGAAGAATCGGACGAAGCGTCGAGGGACCAATGACATGTCGGACAACTTGGTTAATTGCTTAGGATTAATTGTCTCGATCGAAGTTTTGTTTTGTTGTGCAGGATTAACTACGATGAGAGTAAGACAAGCAGCAGGTGTTGCGCCGGAGTCAAGATCATGATCACGTTGGGAGTTCGAGAGTTCGACGGAAGTTCGGACGGTCGTCGGAGGTTCAGCGAGAACAGATCCGAGAAGTCCAGAAGCTTGCCAAGCGAAGCTCGTCGGAACTCGCCAAGTGGATCGTCGCAAAGTCCAGGAGTATGCCGGATGTCCGCAGAAGGATCACCGAGGGTTTATCGGATGATCGACGGAAGTTGGCCGGAAACTCGCCGGAAGAAGCGATTGACGCATCGGAGCAAAGCTGCAGAAGTTGTCTTAGAGTTAATCGTAGTTAGCATGATGATTAAGCATGAAAATGGGAGGTGATCCCATTAGCTTAATCTTGGGGCAATTGGGCCCCTGAAAAGATTCAAATTGGGCCGAATGGAGTGAACCATTCGGACCCTGATTGCACCAGGAGGTGCAACCGCCCCAGCCAGGAGGTGCAACCGCCTGGGCTGTGAGGTTGGGAGGTGCAACCGCCCCAGCCAGGAGGTGCAACCGCCAGGGCTGCGAGGCTGGGAGGTGCAACCGCCCCAGCCAAGAGGTGCAACCGCCCAGAGCTCAGTCTTCGAGCTAGACTGGGCGGTGCAACCTCCTCTGTCAAGAGGTAGCACCGCCAGAGCTCAAGTTTCGAGCTCTGCCAGGCGATGCAACCACCGAGCTCAGTCTTCGAGCTCTGGCAGAGAGGTGCATCAGCCTGAGCTCAGTCTCGAGCTCTGCCAGGTGATGCAACCACCAAGCTCAGTCTTCGAGCTCTGGCAGAGAGGTGCATCAGCCTGAGCTCAGTTTCGAGCTCTGCCAGGTGATGCAACCACCGAGCTCAGATTTCGAGCTCTGCCAGGTGATGCAACCACCGAGCTCAGTCTTCAAGCTCTGCCAGGTGATGCAACCATCGAGCTCAGTCTTCGAGCTCTGGCAGAGAGGAGCAATCGCCTGAGCTCAGTCTTCGAGCTCTGCCAGGCGGTGCCACCTCTCCAGTCAAGAGGTGCAACCGCCTGATCCCAGAATTCTGGGATTTGATCGATTTGATCGTTTTGAGCTCGAATTTTGAATTGGGTTGGGGCCTATAAATACCCCACCCATTCAGCACTGAAAAGATACAGACCTACACCGAAATCTTGATCTTTTCTGTGATTCTAAGAGCTCAAAAGTGTTGTAAAGCCTTTAAGTCTCCTCCTTCTGTTCTTCAAGTTTTCAGTTGTAAAGTGAGGAGAGAAAGGTCTGTAAAGGTTGTCTCCTGAGCCTGTCAAAAGGAGAGAAATTGTAAAAGGGCAGTTTGGCCTTCGCCTATTGAAAGAAGGCCCCTAGTTGACGTCGGCAACCTCGTCGGTGGAGGAAGCCAAAAGTGGAGTAGGTCAAGGCTGACCGAACCACTCTAAATCTCTGGTTTGCGTTTATTTTCGAGCACTTTATCATTACTGCAAACCTCCTTCATTACTACTGCTCTCTGCGCTTTCACGAACAAGTTCTAAGTGCTGTTCTTCCGAATCTGCATTCAGACGTAAATTCGTATTTTCATACATTACAGTTTACGTTTACGTTTGATTCTGCAGAACTGTCTTCCGTGCTTTTACGAACGAGCTTCTTTTGCAGTTTACACTTACATTTTGATCCTACTGATAACTGCAAACTGTCCTCTACAATTTTACGAACAAGTTTCAACGTCTAGACGTAAAACTACGTTTAGACGTAAATCTGCGTTTAGACGTAAATCTACGTTTAGACGTAAATCTGAGTTTAGACGTAAATCTGCGTTTAGACGTAAAACTGCGTTTAGACATAAATCTGCGTTTAGACGTAAATCTGCGTTTAGACGTAAATCTGCGTTTAGACGTAAAACTGCGTTTAGACGTAAATCTGAGTTTAGACGTAAACTGCGCTTAGACGCAAAATTGCGCTTAGACGCAATCTGCGCTTAGACGCAAACTGCACTTAGATACAAACTGAGAATTTGCTTTTGCATCATAATAGTTTTTGAACGAATGCAGCTTTTGGTTTTTAATCGCTGTAAGATTTCCGCTGCACTAATTCACCCCCCCCTCTTAGTGCTCTCGATCCTAACATTAGCAAGTCTTATTTTCAATTTGCTAGAGAGTTCTCCTCCTTCTTTCTTATTGAAAATTTGTAAGAGGTTGAGTTGCTTGTAAAAGGTTGTAAGAGGGGTGTTTACCCTTCCATTTCAAGAGACTTGCTAGTGGAAGGTGGGAGCCTCATCGAAGAGTGGCCTCGCAAGTGGAGTAGGTCATTTGACCGAACCACTCTAAAAATCGGCGTAATCTCTGGTTTGCTTTTTATTGTTGTCATTTACATTACTGCAAATCTTCTTACTGCTTTAGTTTGTATTACTCTTGCTGCGCAACTTTAAGAATACGCCTTCAAGTTAAATTTCTCAAGTTTCGTTCTTAACGTACGAAAGATTTTGATTAAAATCGAAGTTTTAATCCGCTGCACTAATTCACCCCCCCCCCTCTTAGTGCCGCTCCGATCCTAACAGTAAAGAGAGGAGAGAAAATTCTATAAGGGTTGTCTCCTAAGCCCGTCAAAAAGAGTGAAACTGTAAAAGGGTGGTTGGCCTTCGCCTATTGAAGGAAGGCCTCTAGTTGACGTCGGTGACCTCGTCGGTGGAGGAAGCCAAAAGTGGAGTAGGTCAAGATTGACCGAACCACTCTAAATCTCGGTTTGCATTTACTTTGAGCATCTTATCTTTACTGCAAACCTCCTCAATAGCTTACTGCCTTCTGTGTTTTTACGAAGATGTTTCAAAGTTCAGTGCATTCTGAATCGAGGTTTAAAACACAAATCAATTTTATCATACGAATGTCATATTTCAGTTTGTGCTTACGTTCTGATTTCCATTATAACTGCAAACTACCTTTATATCTTTGCTTTAACTGCATCTCACCTTATCTCAAGTTAAAGTGGTTTACGAATCAGCTTTTATACCGAAATCGCTTTTATCGTACGAACGTCGTATTTCAGTTTGCGCTTATATTCTGATTTCCATCATAACTACAAACTTCGTTCATATCTTTGCTGCATCTCTCCTAAAGTTGAAGTGATTTACGAATCAGATTTCTTACCAAAATCACTTCTATCGAACGAAAGCAGTTTTCAAATTTAATCGCAGAAGGTTTTCCGCTGCACTAATTCACTCCCCCCCTCTTAGTACTCTTGATCCTAACATTGATTACCTCCTCAGATGCCATAGTATATGCCGCAAATCTGTGATGTTAAGATCTCTCTTTTGTTGTCGGGTTAAAGGTATGTATTGGTTGAGAGAGGTGATGGTCGAAAGGTTTGGTGGATTGGTGGATGTAGGCTACGGTTTTGGATTGTTTTGTGGCTATTTTGGGAGCAGTTTGAGGGTGTGGTTTGGTGGAGTTTTAGGGCTATGGATGAATATTTTGGATCTGTGGTAGATGGTAGCAAAGGTTTGATAGAAATTAGTGGAAGTTGTAGCAAGTATGTGCTGTCTTGTAAGAGTAGAATTGTCGTCGAAGAAACAACATTTTCTCGACGTAATTTCCACCAAAAACTTGAGATAATTGAGAAGGGAATTAATAGCAAAATCACAGTTTATATGACAGCAAGGATACTTAATTTAATCAAGAAAATTTCGGCAGTATAACAGCAAGGAAATTGGAGCAAGTTGCGATTGCAGAATTCTCGTCGAAAAATTTCAGCGGGTTACGACGAAAATTTGCAGCAACATAAAATTATTTTTAGAGATTAATTTCTTAATAGATCAATCTTAGATGGAAGTAAGATGATCTATGAAGTGTATAAGAAATTTCATTCAAAAAAGATTGCAAATAGATGGGTTAAGGCAACTATATGCAGCTAAAAATTTCTACAGCACAGATTTTTAGGTATAGCAGATTGGACGTAAAAGATTAGTGATTTATATTGAGAATTTTTTGATGAAACCAAAGGAAAATATACTGTTAGGAAGTGTCAAAGCTATCATAAAAATTTCGTAGAGATTTGGATAGAAACAACATAGTATCATGATAAAAAAATAGTGCTATACGGCAGAAATTTTACAGTGCAGATTTTCAAGTATAGCAGATTAGATGTAAAATATCAATGGTTTATATTGAGAAATTTTTGACAAAACCAAAGGAAAATCTGCTATTAGGAAGTGTCAAAGATGTCATAAAAATTTCGTAGAGATTTGGATAGAAAATACATAGTAGAAAGATCAAACAGACGGTGCTATACGGTTGGAATTCTGCAGTGTATCTTTCGTCGTAGAGATGAAAACTTTATGACAAAAAGTTTATGCAGAAATATAAGAATAGTTTTTTTTGGGATTTTCAAATAAGGATAACTAAATTGCAACATAAGTAAGGTAGAAAACCAGAACCTGTTGCAATTTACTGGGAGATCAAAGGATGATCCGTGGTGGTGGAGATGACGATAGAATTTGGTGACGATATTTTAAGCAATTGTGGGAATTGCTTTGAGTGGTTGTGGAGGGTTGATGGATGGCTATGGAAGGGCAGCGAGACACCAAGAACGCTGCTCTGATACCAGGTGTTAGAACCCTTGCAGATTCTAAACTTGGGATTGATCTCTTTAGGGGATTGGCCTCCTTAGAACTCTCTAGGGTTTCCTCCCTCCAAGTTGCTGCTCAAAAGCTGCAGAAAAGATTCATCTATTGCTTATGAAAAGAGGTGGAATACATGACTATTTATAGGGCTTCTAAACCCTAACTCCTAATAGGACTCTTACTTAAGACTCCTACTTCTAGTCAACTCCTAATATGACTCCTACTCAAGACTCCTATTCCTGTACAACTCCTTATTCTTCTCTAAGAAATAACCTCCTAACCCAAGCCAGTCACTTCACCTCTTTAATAGGGGTCTGCTCAGGTAGGTTTTACATGAATGTCCCTTTCAATTAGGACTCTCATAGCTAGAGTCCTAACAAATACATAATGATAGGAATCATGATGGGAGTAATTAATAAGGTTAAGAGCTCTTAACTTATCAATAAGTCTATTGATTTCAAAGGCCTTGAATTCAAGAATGACTTATCTCAAGTATGACATATAGATAAGGGGAGTTAAGATTAACTCCGTTATCAAGTGATTGTCATCATAAAAAAAGGAGAGATTGTTGTATCTCGGATTTTGATGATGAAGTCAATTGTCATTTGTTATCTAATCCATATGTTGAGATAAGTTTGCAGGATTAACTACGATGAAAGTAAGACATGCAGCAGGAGTTGAGCCAAAGTCAAAGACTATGATCACGTTGGGAGTTCGAGAGCTCGACGGAAGTCCGGACGGTCATCGGAGGTTCTACGGGAACAAATCCAATAAGTCCAGGAGCTTGCCAAAAGAAGCTCGTCGGAACTCGCCAAGTGGATCGTCGTAAGTCCAGGAGTATGCCGGAAGTCCATCGGAGCATCGCCGGAGGTTCGTCGGAAGTATGCTGGAAGCTCGCCGGAAGAAGCGATTAACGCACCGGAGCAATCTGTAGTTAATGTCTTAAGAATTGTCCTAGTTAGTATGTAGATTAAGTTAGGAATGGGAGGTGATCCCATTAACTTAATCTGGGGGCAATTGGGCCATTGACAGACCCAAATTGGGCCGAATGGATCAACCCATTTAGACCAGAATTCCTACTAGGTAGTGGCAACGCCAGGGTCGACGGTGGCACCGCCCAGGGGAGGGTCTCCCAGGAAAGTTGGGCGGTGCAACCGCCCTAGACAAGCGGTGGCACCGCTTGGGCTCAGTCTCCGAGCGAGACTGGGCGGTGCAACCGCCCTTGAAAGGCGGTGGCACCGCTAGGGCTCAGTCTCCGAGCGAGACTAGGTGGTGCAACAGCCCCTGTCAGGCGGTGGCACCACCCAGAAGCTCAGTCTCCGAGCTCCCAAGCGGTTGTACCGCCCTAGTCAGGAGGTGGTACCGCCAGGACCCCGAAAATCCGGGAAAAGATATTTTTCAGCTCTAAATTCAAACTAGTTTAGGGCCTATATATACCCCACCCTTTCTTGCATGAAAGGGCACCGAAAATCCAATCTTACTCTGTGATTTTTAGAGCTCAAAAGTGTTGTAAAGGCTAGAAGTTCTCCCTCTTTTTCCAAGTTTTGATCTTTCAAGAGAGGAGAGAAAAGTTTGTAAGTGTTGTCTCCTAAGCCCGTCAAAAGGAGTGAAACTGTAAAAGGGTGGTTGGCCGTTGCCTATTTAAGGAAGGCCTATAATGGATGTCGGTGACCTCGTCGGTGGAGGAAGCCAAAAGTGGATGTAGGTCAAGATTGACCGAACCACTCTAAATCTCGGTTTGCATTTACTTTGAGCATTTTATCTTTACTACAAACCTCCTCAATAGCTTACAACCTTTTGCTCTTTTACAAACTCACTTTTAAGTTAAGTTTCCAAAAACAGGTTTACATCGGAAATCAATTTTATCATACGAACATCATATTTCAGTTTGCGCTTACATTCCGATTTCTATCTTAACTGTAAACTTCCTGCCTTACTTTACTTCAAATACATTTCCGTAAGCTTTCAAAGTTATTATCTGCACGAAATGACTTTTACGTCAGAATCGGATTTCAACGTACGAATGCAGTTTTAATCGTCGAAAGTTTTCCGCTGCACTAATTCACCCCCCCCCCCCCCCCCCTCTTAGTGCTCTTCATCCTAACATCTAAAACTTTTTGTATCTTCAATAAAAGAACTTTAATTATAGAAGAATCCATTCATGTTGTTTTCAATGCGACTTCCAAAATCAAGGAAAATGATTTTGAAGATGATGTGAATTTTAATTCTTTGAATTTAAATAAAACCCCTTCTCCAACTAGCAACTTAGATGCATCCACTTCTGAAACACCCTTACCCAAGGATTGGAAGTATGTAGATGCTCATCCTAAGGAGCTAATCCTAGGAGATACATCTAAGGGGGTTCAAACACGATCTTCTCTTAAAAATTTCTTTGCCAACACCGCTTTTCTCTCCCAAATTGAACCTAAATGTATTGACGAGGCCATGAAAAATGATTCATGGATTATCGCAATGCAAGATGAGTTAAATCATTTTGAGAGAAATAAGGTGTGGAAGCTTGTTCCTAGGCCAAATGACCATTTAGTTATTGGTACTAAATGGCTCTTGAGAAACAAGTACGATGAATATGGCATCGTGGTTAGAAACAAGGCTAGATTAATGGCCTAAGGCTTCAACCAAGAAGAAGGTATCGATTATAAAGAAACCTTCGCTCCTGTGGCTAGATTAGAAGTCATAAGGATGCTCCTTGCCTATGCTAGTAATAATAATTTTAAGTTATTTCAAATGGATGTTAAAAGCGCTTTACTTAATAGTTTTATTTCTAAAGAAGTTTATGTTGAACAACCTCCCGAATTTGAAAATAAAAGCCTCCCTAATCATGTATTTAAATTAACCAAAGCTCTCTATGGTTTAAAACAAGCCCCAAGGGCTTGGTATGATAGATTAAGTACTTTTCTTATTGAAAATAATTTCACAAAAGGCAAGGTCGATACCACTTTATTTATCAAAAATTTTGAAAATAATTTTCTCATTATTCAGATTTATGTTGATGATATTATCTTCAGTTCTACAAATGAGTCTCTTTGTGAATCTTTTGCTGAAACTACGAGTCTCGAATTTGAAATGAGTTTGATTGGAGAATTAACCTTTTTCTTAGGTTTACAAATTAAGCAACTAAGCAATGACATCTTTATTAGTCAAACTAAATATGCCTTAGATTTGCTAAAAATATTTAATATGAATAGCTTAAAAGCTATTAACACTCCTATGGCCACCTCCACTAAGTTAGAAGTTGATGAAATTGGAGAAAGCTTCGATCAAAAAACTTATAGGGTTATGATAGGAAGTTTACTTTACCTCACTACAACTAGACCAGATATCATGTTCAATGTAGGACTTTGTGCTAGGATTCAATCGAACCCTAAGATATCTCATTTTAAAGTGGTTAAAAGAATACTTAAATATCATAAAGGTACCACAAATCTAGTATTATGGTATCCAAAATCCTAGAATTTTGAGTTATGCTGATGCGGATTTTGCTGGGTGTAGATTAGATAGAAAAAGACATCAGGATCGTGTCAAGTTTTGGGACATTCCCATGTTTCCTAGTCATCTAAGAAACAAAACTCGGTTGCACTATCAACAACTGAAGCTGCATATATTGCCGCTAGTGCATACTGTGCACAAGTTGTGTGGATGAAAAACAACTTAGAAGATTATAAATTCCCTCTTAAAAACATTCTCATTAAATGTGATAACACAAGTGCAATATGTTTAACAAAGAATCTCATTCAACACTAAAAAACAAAACATATTAATATTAGACATCACTTCATACGAGATCATGTCACTAATCATGATGTAATCATAGAGTTCATTGATACTAAGCATCAACTAGCTGATATTTTTATAAAACCTCTAAGTGAAGAACAATTTGATTTCATTAGAAGAGAATTAGGAATGTTAATGTGTCATAATGCATAAACTTGTTAAAATCATTTTTCGGACTTTATTGATTGAATGATCAAATCACTTGATTGCCATTACATGCCTAAAATTACATGTTGGAAATTATGTTTTTTAGATACAAAAAATTCCATAACAATGAGCATATTTGTCTTCATGATTGTATTTGAAAATCTATAGTATAGTCTTGTCCGAATGCATGAAAGTGTTAATTTCATTTTCGGATTCTCTTAACTAGTGGTATCATAACAATCGGATTTTCTCGATACATTATCCTTTTCCGAACTTAATAAGCATATGTATATCGAGTTTGATTCTCATAATTGATTTTTGACATATGGAATCAACTAGCAAAAACATCTCTCATACACTTATCATGTGAAAAATATTTTTTGAGAAATGAATTTGATAAAATGATTCTTGCATGTAAATTCCTTTTTGAAATATGAATGATAGTGTTTTTGCTTGCAAGGATTTGTTTCACATACATATCTTGATCCTTATAAAAATGGAATCTATTTTAATCTCTCATCGATTTTAACTTTATTCAAAGTAAACTCACAAATAGCTGGTATCACAAATAGCCTTCCTTCTTCATACAAAAAGATAATAACAAATGAAAAGGAAGAAGTATTAAAAGCTATCTCCATGTCATGTTTTCCTTGAGATGTTTGCATAATTGGTATCCTATCACTCACTGTTGGAAAATGACAAGAACCTAGTTATGGCATGAATAAAACCGCACTTATGCTTAAAAATTATTTATATCGTTTTCCTTTTTGTTGATGACAAAGGGGGAGAGATATATGAATTGATGTTATGATTATGCCATCCTTGCATCTTCGAAAATATATGAATCGATGATAACTATGATTGCCATATTTGCATTATGTCATGTTTGCATCATATTAAGTCGATTGTCATTTGTTATCTAATCCATATGTTGAGATAAGTGTGCAGGATTAACTACGATGATAGTAAGACATGTAGCAGGAGTTAAAGCCGGAGTCAAAGACTATGATCACATTGGGAGTTCGAGAGCTCGATGGAAGTCCGAACGGTCATCGGAGGTTCTACGGGAATAAATATGAGAAGTCCAGGAGCTTGCCAAAAGAAGCTCGTCGGAACTCGCCAAGTGGATTGTCGCAAGTCCAGGAGTTTGCCGGAAGTCTGTCAGAGCATCGTCGGAGGTTCGTCGGATGTTCGCCGGAAGTTCGTCGGAAGCTTGCCGAAAGAAGCGATTGACGCACCGGAGCAAGCTGTAGTAAATGTCTTAAGAATTGTCGTAGTTAGCATGTAGATTAAGTTTGGAATGGGAGGTGATCCTATTAACTTAATATGGGGGCAATTGGGCCCTTGACATACCCAAATTAGGCCGAATGGATCAACCTATTCAGACCAGAATTCCTACAAGGCGGTGGCACCGCCAAGGCTTAGTCTCCGAGCGGGACTGGGCAGTGCAACCGCCCCAGGCAGGCGGTGGCACCGCTAGGGCTCAGTCTTCGAGTGAGACTGGGCGGTGCAATCGCCCCTGTCAGGCGGTGGCACCGCCCAGAAGCTCAGTCTCCGAGCTGCCAAGCGATTGTACCACCCCAGTCAGGAGGTGGTATCGCCAAGACCCCGAAAATCCAGGAAAAGACATTTTTGAGCTCCAAATTTAAACTAGTTTGCGGCCTATATATATCCCACCCTTTCCTGCATGAAAGGGCACCAAAAATCCAATCTTACTCTATGATTTTTAGAGCTCAAAAGTGTTGTAAAGGCTAGAAGTTCTCCTCCCTCTTTTACCAAGTTTTGATCTTTCAAGAGAGGAGAGAAAAGTTTGTAAGGGCTGTCTTCTATGCCCATCAAAAGGAGTGAAACTGTAAAAGGGTGGTTGGCCTTTGCCTATTGATGAAAGGCCTCTAGTGGACGTCGGTGACCTCGTTGGTGGAGGAAGCCAAAAGTGGATGTAGGTCAAGATTGACCGAACCACTCTAAATCTCGGTTTGCATTTACTTTTAGCATTTTATCTTTACTGCAAACCTCCTCAATAGCTTACTACCTTCTGCTCTTTTATGAACTCACTTTCAAGTTAAGTTTCCGAAAATGATTTTACGTCAGAAATCAGTTTTATCGTACGAACATCATATTTCAGTTTGCGCTTACATTCCGATTTCTATCATAACTGCAAACTTCTTGCCTTACTTTACTTTAAATACATTTCCATAAGCTCTCAAAGTTATTATCTGCACGAAATGACTTTTACGTTGGAATCGGATTTCAACGTACGAACGCAGTTTTTATCGTCGAAAGTTTTCCGCTGCACTAATTCACCCCCCCTACCCCTCTTAGTGCTCTTGATCCTAACATCAAGTTCATCAAGATAATGTGTGTGATACTTATCAATTAGGAAAATAAATTAAGGGTAGTTTCAAATCTAAGAATCAAATAAGCACCTCTAGGCCCTTACAATTGATCCATATGGACTTGTTCGGACCAATCTCTACATCAAGTCTAGGAGGTAGCAAATACGCCTTCGTCATTGTAGATGACTATGGTAGATGTATATAGACTTATTTCTTGAAACACAAAAATGAATGCTTTAGATATTTCACCAAGTTTTGTAAACTTGTTCAAAATGAAAAGGGTTTTATGATTTCATCAATTCGAAGTGATCATAGTGGTGAATTGTATAATCATGATTTTTAAGAATTTTATGAATCTAATGGATACAACCAAAACTTCTCTAATCCAAGAAATCCTCAACAAAATGGAGTAGTAAAAAGAAAGAATAGAAATTTGTAAGAAATGGCAAGAACCATGTTGAATGAATATAGCCTACCCAAATATTTTTGGGCTGAAGCCATAAACACTGCATGCTATATATTAACTAGAGTTATAGTAAGACCCTTACTCACCAAAACTCCCTATGAGTTATAGAACAATAAAAAACTCAATGTTTCATATTTTAAAGTTTTTAGGTGTAAGTGTTTTATCTTGAATTAAAAAGATCCCTTAGGAAAATTTGATGTTAAATCCGATGAAGGAATTTTTCTTGGTTATTCTTCGGTTTCTAAAGCTTTTCGTATCTTCAAAAAAAGAATTTTAATTATAGAAGAACCCATTCATGTTGTTTTCAATGAGATTTCTGAAATCAAGAAAAATGATTTTAATGATGATATTAATTTGATTCTTTGAATTTAAATGAAACCCCTTCTCCAACTAGCAACTTGGATGCATCCACTTCCAAAACATCCTTACCCAAGGATTGGAAGTATATAGATGCTCATCCTTAGGAGCTAATTCTAGGAGACACATCTAAGAGGGTTCAAACACGTTCTTCTCTTAAAAATTTTTGTGCCAACGCCGCTTTTCTCTCCCAAATTGAACCTAAATGTATTGACGAAGCCATGAAAGATGATTTATGGATTATCGTAATGCAAGAAGAGTTAAATCAATTTGAGAGAAATGAGGTGTGGAAGCTTGTTCCAAGGCCAAATAACCATTTAGTTATAAGTACTAAATGGGTCTTTAGAAACAAGCAATATGAATATGGTATCGTAGTTAGAAACAAGGATAGATTAGTGGCCAAAGGTTTTATCCAAGAAGAAGGTATCGATTATGAAGAAACCTTCGTCTTATGGCTAGATTAGAAGCCATAAGGATGCTCCTTGCCTATGCTAGTAATAATAATTTTAAGTTATTTCAAATGGATGTTAAAAGTGCTTTTCTTAATGGCTTTATTTCTAAAGAAGTTTATGTTGAACAACCTCCCGGATATGAAAATAATAGCCTCCTTAATCATGTATTTAAATTAACTAAATCTCTCTATGGTTTAAAACAAGCCCCAAGGGCTTGTTATGAGAGACTTAGTACTTTTCTTATTGAAAATAATTTTACAAAAGGCATGGTCGATACCACATTGTTTATCAAGAATTTTGAAAATAATTTTCTCATTGTTCAGATTTATGTTGATGATATTATCTTTGGTTCTACAAATGAATCTCCTTGTGATTCTTTTGCTAAAACCATGAGTCTCAAATTTGAAATAAGTTTGATGGGAGAATTAACCTTTTTCTTCGGCTTACAAATTAAGTAACTAAGCAATGACATCTTTACTAGTCAAACTAAATATGCTTTAGATCTACTAAAAAGATTTAATATGGATAGCTCAAAAGCTATTAACACTCCTATTAGCACCTCCACTAAGTTAGAAGTTGATGAAAGTGGAGAAAGCTTCGATCAAAAAATTTATAGGGGTATGATAGGAAGTTTACTTTACCTCACTACAACTAGACCATATATCATGTTCAGTATAGGACTCTATGCTAGGTTTCAATCGAACCTTAAGATATCTCATCTCAAAGCGGTTAAAAAAATACTTTTATATCTTAAAGGTACCACAAATCTAGGATTATGGTATCCAAAAACTGAGAATTTTGAGTTAATTGCTTATGCTAATGTGGATTTTACTGGGAGTAGACTAGATAGAAAAAGCACATCAGGAACATGTCAATTTTTGGGAGATTCCCTTGTTTCCTGGTAATCTAAGAAATAAAACTCGATTGCACTATCAACAACCGAAGCTGAGTATATTGCAATTAGTGCATGATGTGCACAAGTCTAAAGTCCATCTTAAAAACATTCCCATTAAATGTGATAACACAAGTGCAATATGTTTAACAAAGAATCCCATTCAACACTCAAGAACAAAACATATTGATATTAGGCATCACTTTATACGAGATCATATCTCTAATTATGATGCACTCATAGAGTTCATTGATACCAATCATCAACTAGCTGATATTTTTACAAAACCTCTAAGTGAAGAACAATTTGATTTCATTAGAAGAAAATTAGAAATGTTAATATGTCCAAATGCATGAACTTGTTAAGATTATTTTTCGGACTTTTTTGATTTAATGATCAAATCACTTAATTGCCATGATGATTTTACACAATTACATGCCTTAATTACATGTTGAAAATTATTTGTTTTGGATATAAAAATTTTCATGATAATAAGCATGTTTTATCTTCATGATTGAATTTGAAAATCTGTAGCAAAACCTTGTCCGAATGCATGAAAGTGTTAAATTTCATTTTTTTATCTTATTGATCCTCACAATCGGATTTTCTCGATACATTATTCTCATCCGGACTTAATAAACATATGTCATATCGAGTTTGATTCACATTATTGATTTTTGACATATGGAATCAACTAGCAAATGCATCTCTCATAGACTTATCATGTGAAAAATATCTTTCGAGAAATGGATTTGATGATTCCTTCTTATATCTTTTGATAAATAGTTTTATGTGCAAGGATTTGATTCACACACATATCTTGATCCTTATAAAAATAAAGTGTTCTTTAATATCTTATCAATTTTAACTTCATTCGGGTAAGCTCACAAATGACTTTCCTCCTTTATGCAAAAAGATAATAACAAATAAAGAGGAAGAAGTAATGAAAGTTATCTCCATATCATGTTTTCCTTGATATGTTTGTATAATTGGTATCCTATCACTCATTGTTAAAAAATGACATAATCCTAGTTATAATTTGCTTATATCGTTCTCCTTTTTGTTGATGACAAAGGGGGAGAAATATATGAATTGATGTTATGATTGCCATATTTGAATTTAATGCTATATGAATTGATGCTATGAGTGCCATATTTGAATATCAAAAGCTTGTTTCGAAATATATGATAAATTGGTACAGAATTGCTATGATTGCCATATTTGCACTATGCCATATTTGCACTATGTTAAGATATCTAAAGCTTACATCGCAATTCTACAAATTGATATCTTATCATGTGATGAAATGCTATGATTGTTAAACACTTGAAATATTTGCATTATGTTAAGATATCAAGAACTTGCATCGTAATTTTACATGTTGATATCTTACCAAATGATGAATTGCTACGATTGGTATCTTTCACATTTGAAATGTAAAACCTGAAAATGAATGTCAAGCCTTGACATTATTTTCAGAGAAATACATCATGATAGGAATCATGATGGGAGTATTGACAAGGTTAAACGATCTTAACTTATCAATATATCTCTTGAATTCAAAGGCTTTGAATTCAAGAATGACTTATCTCAAGTATGGCATATAGATACGGGGAGTTAAGGTTAACTCCATTATCAATTGATTGTCATCATAAAAAAGGGGGAGATTGTTGAATCTCAGATTTTGATGATGAAGTCAATTGTCATTTGTTATCTAATCTATATGTTAAGATAAGTGTGCAGGATTAACTACAATGGCAGTAAGACATGCAGTAGGAGTTGCGCGGGAGTCAAGACCATGATCACGTTGGGGGTTCGAGAGTTCGACGGAAGTCAGGACGGTCGTCGGAGGTTCTGCGGGAACAAATCAGAGAAGTCCAGGAGTTTTCCAAAGAAGCTCGTCGGAACTCGCCAAATGGATCGTCGCAAGTCTAGGAGTTTGTCGAAAGTCCGCCGGAGCATCGCCGAGAGTTCGTCGGATGTTGGCCGGAAGTTCGCCGGAAGAAGCGATTGACGCACCCGAGCAAGTTGCACTAAATGTCTTAAGAAATATCACAATTAGCATGTATATTAAGCTAGGAATGGGAGGTGATCCCATTAACATAATATGGGGGAAATTGGGCCCTTGATAGACCCAAATTGGGCCGAATGGATTAGCCCATTCGGACCCAGATTTTCTGGCCGACTATGGCACTGCCTGGGTCGGCGGTGGCACCGCCCAGGAGCTCAGGAAAGCTGGGCGGTGCAACCACCCAAGTCAAGGGGTGGTACCGCCCGGGCTCAGTCTCCGAGTGAGACTGGGCGGTGGTACCGCCCCTGTCAAGCGGTGGTACCACTTGGGCTCAGTCTCCGAGCGGTATTGGGTGGTGGTACCACCCCTGTCAGTCGGTGGTACCACCTGAGCTCGGTCTCCAAGAGGTAGTACCACCTAGTTATGGTGGTAGTACCGCCAGGACCCCGGAAATCCGGGAGATGACATTTTTTAGCTCCAAATTCAAACCAGTTTGGGGCCTATATAAACCCCACCCTTTCTTGTATGAAAGGGCACCGAAATTCCAATCTTACTCTATGATTTTTAGAGCTCAAAGGTGTTGTATAAGCTAAAAGTTCTCCTCCCTCTTTTCTTCCAAGTTTCGATCATTCAAGAGAGGAGTGAAAATAATGTAAGGGTTATCTTCTAAGCCTGTCAAAAGGAGTGAAACTGTAAAAGGGTGGTTGGCCTTTGCCTATTGAAGGAAGGCCTCTAGTGGACGTCGGTGACCTCGTCGGAGGAGGAAGCCAAAAGTGGATGTAGGTTAAGATTGACCGAACCACTCTAAAATTGCGGTGCTCTTTGGTTTGCATTTATTCTTGCTGTTTACCTTACTGCAAACCTCCATATGTGCTTTACTTCCTCATTACTTTTGTTGCACTCCTTTACGAACTCGGTTTCAAGTTTAGTTTCCGAGAACGGTTTTACGTCGGAAACGATTTCATCGTACAAATGTCGTTTTAAATCGTCAAAAGTTTTCCGCTGCACTAATGTTGGGAAATCTTGGGGGCGACATCACATGCGCAGCGGAAGAACAAGAAAACAAAATCCCCGATTCCCAAAGAGATGTTCGTCATCGTGCGAAGATTGATGCGCAAAATCCGTGAAACTTAAAACTACGTATAGAGTAGATTGTGTTACTTATGGAGATCGTATATCCCTGTTTCTTGGTAGATCTTTAGGAGAGGGTGAAGGAGGTCAAGCGTCGTCCTCTCTAGTAGTGATCCACACAGCAGGGCTATGACGACGCTCCTCAAAACTCCATGCCTGCTCTGAGGTGGAGAGGGGAAAGAGAATGGGAGAGGCAAGCAAAGGCTCTTGCCTATGAGGCTCTGAATCCTTTCTATTTATAGAGGCCCCTAGTCAAACCCTAATAGATCCTCCCTTAATAGGTATTGGATCTGCATCCAATAACCCAAGCCTTTTAGATTAGTGGATCTCTATCCAATAATCTCTCAAGGGCTTTTATTGGATCTTATCCATGGGATCCAATAATTCAGGGGCTTATTGGATATCCAATAAGACAAGGGCTCCGTCGAATATCTCATATCCGAACCTCTACTCATTGCAATGCCTACCATATGTGTGTGACCCTCTAGGCCCAATAAAAAGCTGGCCGTGAGTCAAACCTATCAGAACTCCTTCTAACTCAATGAATTATTATCTCTGTAATAATTCACTTGACTCATCGACTACGAACGTACTAGGCCACTACGCCATTGTCCCTTGACGATACAGGGGAATCCAATCTATTGGACCTGTCTATCCTCAGTTACCATGTACCTATAGTCCCTCATCCATCTAATATCCTAGAAACTGTATATCGAGCATGTTGCTGTCAGACCCATACGGTTTCTACTCGAGTCTCGCTCTAATCGGATTCTCCCAAAGAAACCTTTCTCTCTTAACCTGAATGGCCCTAGCCAGGGATTTGTGTGAGCAAGAACACATGGGATATTCCTCTCATGACACTAGGAGTGGATGATCCTCTATCGACACTCAATAGCCCTCGTAAGGTCGACTACCACTCCCAATGATCAGTTGTACTAGATCTGGGACAGCCAAACCTATAAGTCTGGTATCAAAGTGTGGAGCACTCATACATGACATCCTTAGTGTTTCAAGTCGAAGGACCAGATACACCACTAGGACTACAGAATCGCTGTCTAACAATAAGGCATCATCAACCATCCAGCATTCCGTAAACGGATCAATCAGTGAACACATTCTCCAATGAGCACCTATATTGTATCCGTAGTGTCCCTACACGAGCAGCTATGAGACCAGCTGCATCCATCATATGGACGGGTATACAGCATATCAGTTTATCCGGTTATCACGATGTCCCTCTCGAGTAACCTATGACCGGGATTATTTAGGATTTGTGTTTAAAGGTGAATCGATCTCATTATCGTAATCTCATCACGATCCAATTCCTATTGTATAAATCCAAGGACATCACATTATATATATATATGCATATATGCAATAGTTATAAAGTGATATACGCCAAAATATAATAAGCAAAAAGATTCAGTATCAAGTCACACATGCCATTACTCACGTGATTGGCTTATTGTACACCTATGACTAGCAATCTCCCACTTGACCTAAAGCCAATCACCTATGTGTCTGATCCTCATCAGACCCCTGTAACGCTCAAAGACAATCTGAGACAACGGCTTTGTCAGTAGATCTGCAATGTTATCTTCGGATGAAACTCTTTCCACTACTACATCTCCTTGGGTTATGATCTCTCTGATAAGTTGGAACCTCCTCAGAACACTTCTGATGAGACACGAGTTCCCTTATTTGAGTAATCACCCCGTTGTTATCGCAATATAAAGAGATCGACTCCTCGCTACCCGTCATGACTCCCAAATCTGTGATAAACATATCACATCCATGGCATTGTTTATGCTAGATACTACTCAACATATCATGAATGTAAGTCTGTCTAAGAGGAAACGAGATGATGTGAACAATGCATACCTATGGCATTGTAAGCTAGGTCACATCCATGAGGGAATGATTCAAAAGTTGCTAAATGATGGATATCTAGATTCATTCGACTATGTGTCATATGCAACTTGCGAGCCTTGCCTTCGTGGAAAACTGACCAACTCTCCATTTAGTGGAACTGGAGAGAGAGCCACTGAGCTATTGGAACTCATACTTAGTGATGTATGTGGACCCATGTTAACTCATGCCATTGGTGGTTACTCCTACTTCATTACCTTTACTGATGATTGTTGGGAAATCTTGGGGGCGACATCACATGCACAGCGGAAGAACAAGAAAATAAAATCCCCGATTCCCAAAGAGATGTTCGTCATCATGCGAAGATTGGTGCGCAAAATCCGCGAAACTTAAAACTGCGTATAGAGTAGATTATGTTACCTAGGGAGATCGTATATCCCTGTTTCTTTGCAGATCTTTAGGAGAGGGTGAAGGAGGTCAAGCGTCCTCCTCTTTAGCGGTGATCCACACAGTAGGGCTATGACAACGCTCCTCAAAACTCTAAGCCTACTCTAAGGTGGAGAGGGGAAGGAGAATATGAGAGGCAAGCAAAGGCTCTTGCCTATGATGCTCTGAATCCCTCCTATTTATAGAGGTCCCCTATCAAACCCTAATGGATCCTCCCTTAGTGGTTATTGGATCTGCATCCAATAACCCAAGCCTTTTAGATTAGTAGATCTCGATCCAATAATCTCTCAAGGGCTCTTATTGGATCTCGTCCATGAGATCCAATAATTCAGGGGCTTATTGGATATCCAATAAGATAAGGGCTCCATCGGATATCTCATATCCGAACCTCTACTTATCGTAATGCCTACCATATGTGAGTGACCCTCTAGGCCCAATATCGAGCTGGCCGTGAGTCAAACCTATCAGAACTCCTTCTAACTCAATGAATTATTATCTCTGTAATAATTCACTTGACTCATCGACTACGGACGTACTAGGCTACTACGCCGTAGTCCCCAAACGATATAGGGGAATCCAATTCATTGGACCTATCTATCATCAGTTACCGTGTACCTATAGTCCCTTATCCATCTAATATCCTAGAGATCGTATATCGAGCATGGTGCTGTCAGACCCATACGGTTTCTACTCGTGTCTCGCTCTAATCGGATTCTCCCGAAGAAACCTTTCTCTCTTAACACGAATGACCCTGGCCAGGGATTTGTCTGAGCAAGAACACATGGGATATTCCTCTCATAACACCGAGAGTGGATGATCCTCTATCGACACTCAATAGCCCTCGTAAGGTCGACTACCACTCCCAATGACTAGCTGTACTAGATCTGGGACAGCCAAACCTATAAGTCTGGTATCAAAGAGTGGAGCACTCATACAGGACATCCTTGGTGTCTCAAGTCTAAGGACTAGATACACCACTAGGACTATGGAATCGTTGTCTGACAATAAGGCATCATCAACCATCCAGCATTCCGTAAGCGGATCAATCAGTGAACTCATTCTCCAATGAGCACCTATATTGTATCCCTAGTGTCCTTACACGAGCAGCTATGAGACCAGCTGCATCCATCATATGGGATGGGTATACAGCATACCAGTATTTCCGGTTATCACGATGTCTCTCTCGAATAACCTATGACCGGGATTATTTAGGATCTATGTTTAAAGGTGAATCGATCTCATTATCGTGATCTCATCGCGATCTAATTCCCATTGCACAAATCCAAGGACATCACATTATATATATGCATATATGCAATAGTTATAAAGTGATATACGCCAAAATATAATAAGCAAAAAGATTCTGTATCAAGTCACACGTGCTATCACTCACGTGATTGGCTTGCTGGGCACCTATGACTAGTAAATAATTCACCCCCACTCCCCCCCTCTTAGTGCTCTTGATTGTAACACAACCTACTTCGGGAATCGATTTCTTCCTAAAACGATGGATGGTCACGTTGGTCAATCTAATTACATCGTGTTTATTAACTTAATATTATTGAGAGGGGATTTTTTTTTATCTCCTAATATGATGTGTCACACACATACTTATTTAATATATATCTACATCACATGCAAATAAATATAAATATCTATTAGGTGTATAAAGAATCACACATCACATGAGCAATCATATTAGATGATCATGGACCATAGCGTAATGTGATCAGGCCCGAGCTAGTGGGCCTAATCACTCACATCAAGATCTATGTATGTAGCGGTGCATCTCAATGCCCTATGATCGTCCATCTCATTAACTTAATCTGGGGGCAATGGGGCCCTTGAAAGACCCAAATTGGACCAATGGATTCGCTTATTCAGACCTAGATTTCCTAGCCGACGGTGGCACCGCTTGGGTCGGCGGTGGCACCGCCTAGGAGCTCAGGAAAGTTGGGCGGTGCAACCGCCCAGGTCAGGCAGTGGTACCGCTCAAGCTTAGTCTCTAAGCGAGACTGGGCGGTGGTATCACCCCTGTCAGGCGATGGTACCGCCTGGGCTCAGTCTCCGAGCGAGACTAGGCAGTGGTACCGCCCCTGTCAGGCGGTGGTACCGCCTGAGCTCGATCTCCGAGAGGTAGTACCGCCTAGTTATGGCGGTATTACTGCTAGGACCCCAGAAATCTGGGAGATGACATTTTTTAGCTCCAAATTCAAACCAGTTTGGGGCCTATATAAACCCCACCCTTTCCTGCATGAAAGGGTACCGAAAAACACCGAAAATCCAATCTTCCTCTATAATTTTTAGAGCTCAAAAGTGTTGTATAAGCTAAAAGTTCTCCTCTCTCTTTTCTTCCAAGTTTCAATCATTCAAGAGTGGAGTGAAAATTTTGTAAGGGTTGTCTCCTAAGCCCGTCAAAAGGAGTGAAACTGTAAAAGGGTGGTTGGCCTTCGCCTATTGAAGGAAGGCCTCTAGTGGACCCCGGTGACCACATCAGAGGAGGAAGCCGAAAGTGGATGTAGGTTACGTTTGACCGAACCACTCTAAAATCTGGTTTGCATTTCCTTTGTGTTATTTATCTTAAGTGCAAACTGCCTTCCTTACTTTACTTCAAATACATTTCCATAAGCTTTCAAAGTTATTATATGCACGAAACGACTTTTACATCAGAATCGGATTTCAACGTATGAACGTCGTTTCAAATCGTCGATAGTTTTCCGTTGCACTAATTCACCCTCCCCCCCTCTTAGTGCTCTTGATCCTAACAACACGTACACACACATCACACGGTTCATGATCATTCGTCCACATCATACATTACATATACACATCATCATCATGTAGGATTACTAGATAATAATTATAATAATTAATTAAATTATTCAATTAATTATTCTGTAGTATTTTGAGAACCCTTTCATAGGGGCCCCCAAAATGGCAGTTAGTTCCTTAATTGGTTAGGAAATCGCAGTCACTAAGGACTCCCTTGTGGCTAGGACTCCTAAGCCAAAAGGCTACCTTGTATGACTAGGAAACCCTAGTCACCAAGGAGTCCCTTTCCGCCTGGAAACCCAGGCTGCAGGGTAGCCTTGGGCAGCTAGGAAAACTGGCTGCCTACTTGCCCCATGCGTCCAAGAGTCCTGACCACCAGGGGCACTTGGGTGGCTAGGAAACCCTAGCCACCTATGGTGCCCCCTGCAGCTAGGAAACCTAGCTACAGGGGCTACCATGTAGTAGGTTGAGAGCAGCTTTGCTACTCTCGTTGCTGCTGCTATTGTCACGCCCCCCCGAATTTAATTCTCATTTAGGAGGTGTGAACCTAATTCAAGATTGATAATATTTAATTCAACAAACAATCCAGGATCCAATCACACATTTGAGGTCACTAAGAAAAACATTCAAGTCATTCACCTCTACAATCCATAATTCACAAAACCTGTGCAGTTTATAATCATACATCATGTCACTAGATGATTCTTAAAATCCAAAAGCAACTTAACTAAATCATAACTATATCATAAATCCATAAGCGCGGCAATTAACGCAATCACAAAACCAACATGTACTACATGTTTATATCAGTACACAGTTTAGACTTAACATTTCCAAAATCCTGACGTAAGAGGTACTTTTCAAATATTTACAAGATACATCAATCTAGATTTGTCATTGATATTTCATTACACCCAAAAAGAACTTATACAACATCAACCTATCAAGTACAAAATATTTGCCCCAAAATCTTCTAGTCATCCACTGCCTCAACCCAATTTACACATTTTAGTGAGCGATAAGCTATCCTGAAAAATTTATATAGCAACGTGGTGAGCATATAAAGTTTAGCAAATGACTAACATATCCATAGCAAAGAGGACAGTTTTCAAACAAATGAGGTATCAAAATACAAAGCAGAGATACAAGATGAAATAGTAGTATGTTTTGTTTGAATGCAGAATTACAATATCATATCGTTCGAAGCATGTTTTATTCATATAATCGAGGAAAGGTAATTGGAGCATATCATTGGCATAAGGAGCATATCGATGACATATGATAATTTCAAGGCATAACAAAGACGTAAGGAGCATTTTGGATATCATGAATGCAGAATTACGATGTCATTTCGTTCAAAGCACGTTTTGTTTATACAATCGAGAAAAGATAACTGGAGCATATCATTGGCATAAGGAGCATACGATGACATATGGTAGCTTTCAAGGTATAACAAAGTCTTATAACATTTCGGAAATATATCAAAGAACAAAACATGAATAGAAGCTCAAATGTCACATAACGATGCATTCATTTCATTCTTATCCAAAGCATGCATAGAAACATAGCCAAAGCTTTGGATATCATATCAAACACATAGAAGGTGAAGTGGGATCATAACATAATATGGTCCATCCATTTCTGAATAACCAACAAACATAAGTCTCCCACGTCTGGGAGCTCCATCCACCCACGTCTAAGTGAAGTCATAGGGGGCCGGCAGAGCATCGCGGGCTCTAAGCATAACTCCCTTTACCATTTCTAGCAAAGGTTCACATTTATCCCACAAACACCGGAGTACAAAGGGACAGTATGAATACTGAAATTAGCATATATTGGAAGCACATGCCGAACAATGAAATGTACATATGCCTTTCGAGTCAATACGATACAAACATAATCTTTCACAATGTATTCAGATTTGAAAGGAAACAAAAGCAAGAGCATACAAGGATTCCAAGAAACCATATATAGCTCAATTGAAATAAGAAAGTTAGATAAGTTCAATGTCGAAAGAAATGAAACTGGAAGAGGCACATATCAAAAGCAAATGCGGAACAATGGGATGCATGTGCCGAATCATTCGATGCAAACATGATCTTTAGATGATAGCTGCAGATGTACAAATAAATAAAGGACAAAAGTATACAGGAATTTAAGGTAATAATATAAAGCTTAAATGAAGTAAGAGTTTTTTTTTCCAAAATCGATTTCCAAAGAGAAGAAACAAGGAAAGCCGAAATCGACCAAAGCTCGATTCTGGAGGAATTTGATAGGAACATTGTATGAACTATTTGAATAACCAATTATGCTCCAATTTATACAAAATAGATATCATTAGAAAGCTTTGTCAATATAGTTTTAGGAAAATCAAGTTTAACAAGAATTGAAATTTACAACAGGGAGTTACAGATAATTTTGTAGCATAAGGTCTGAAAATATTAGCTCTGTTTTACTGAATCCATAGGGTCGATGAAAGCAGATGTTTCAGTTAGCAATTGTACTCCAAAAATTTCAAATCAGGTATATACAAAAAGCATTTTGAGTCTAGCTTCGAATAAATCATACTTTGTAAGAATCTGAGTTCACAGCAGAAAGTTACAAGTAGTTAAGCAACAAGAGGTCAGAAATTTCGGTCCCTGTTTTACAAAATCTGTAGGGTTAATTTAAACAGATGTCTTAGTAGGCATTTAAACTCTAAATCGTTCGATCTTAGTATCAAAATAAAGGTTTTTTTGTCTACTTTCAAATGAAACAGGTTTTGTCTAAATCAGAATTTATTACAAAATGTTATGACCGAAACATTGCATAGAGGTCAGATTACGAAAAAATTACAGATTCATAGCTTTATATCAAAACGAAAGGAGGTCTGGTTCTCAGTTGAAATCTTTCAAATTTTGCAGAATAAAAATGGAAACAGAGATTAAGGTTACTGTGGGATGGGGTTAGAACACTTGCCTTAAAATTATTTGAATCCCAAAGGTGAGAAAATTGGTGAAAAACCTCAAGCTCTTCTTCTTCTTCTTCTTCTTCTTCTTCTTCCCTTCTCTTCTCAAACTCACGTTGGCTGCAACTCTTCAGGTTTGTTTTCTTTAACCTTTCATCTAATTATTTGGGTTTTGGCTAATGCAAAAGTTGCAAGGTGTCATGTATGCATGAAAGGGGCTAGGTGTCATCTTTAGAGCAAAGATAAGTGGCACTCTTAAGTTAGCTAGTGACACATGTCCACTATTTATATATATATATATATATATATATATATATATATATATATATATTTTTTTTTTAACTTAAATCGGAATCTTTCATAAATTATATCAAACTTCTAATATTTACTCTTAGGTCCCTAGTCATAAACTTTTAATATAATATCATTTAATATAAAATAATTATTAAACAATCCTTACTTTTATAAACAAACTTTTTACTAAATTTTCAAAAAAGGGGGATGTTACAGCTATTTGCCAGGCCAAGAGCAACAAATTGGAGCTCGCGGCTAAGGCTACAAGTAGCCTTCGACCAATCCAAGGGGCAACAACAATTACTGCCCTTTCTTCCCCTTTTGTGTAAACAAATTTGACATGAAAAGTCATATCTAAAACACCTCTTAATAGTAAGAAAAGGTGTAGCAAATATTTGAAAACTGTGACAAAAAACTCGTAGCAATTGCGGAAAATAATTTCAACACGATTGAGCACAACACATGCAGTTTAAAGGACAATCTTTTGCATGAGCAATATAGCTCTGATAGCACTGTAGGGAAATCCAGGGTAACATCACATGTGCAGTAGAAGAACAAAAAAAAAATCCCAAAATTCCTACAGAAAAAGGTTTCTAATCGTCGTGCATAAGTTAGTGCGCAAAAACCCCACAAAATAGAAAAACTATGCATATAAGAAAGATATGTTACCTAGGGAGATTGTATATCCCTATAAACCTATAGATCTATAAGAGAGGATAAAGGAGGTCAACTATTATCCTCTCCAATGGCGATCCACATGGCAAAGGCTACGAAGATGCTCCTCAAATCGCTACCCAAAACTCTTCCTCGTACGCACCACGCAATCAAGAAGGGGCTGCCCCTTCTTGTTGTCAACATGCCCCAAATAGGGGCTGGAGGATGAGGTGTTAGGATCAAGAGCACTAAGAGCGGGGGGGGGGGGTGAATTAGTGCAGTAAAAAACCTTCTATGATAAAAATCGCGTTCGTTCAATAAAAGTGATTTCGGTAAGAAAGCCGATTCGTAAATCACTTTAACTTTTGATTAAGCGAGATGCAGTTAAAACAATGATATAAAGGCAGTTTGCAGTTATGATAGAAATTAAAATGTAAGTGCAAACTGAAATATGATGATCGTACGATAAAACTGATTTACGTCTAAACGCCGATTCGGAAAGTGCAAAGCTTGAAACCCAATCGTATATGCGCAAAAAGCAGTAAGCTTTTGAGGAGGTTTGCAGTAAAGATAATATGCTCAAAGTAAATGCAAATCGAGATTTAGAGTGGTTCGTTCAATCTTGACCTACTCCACTTATAGCTTCCTCCACCAACAAGGTTACCGACGTCAACTAGATGCCTTCCTCTCTTTAAAGCTCAGAACATGGAAGAAAAGAGGGAGAAGAACTTTTGGCCTTTACAACAATTTTGAGCTCTAAAAAACATAGAACAAGATCAGGATTTCGGTGTTAGTTGATTGCTATTTCAGTGCTGAATGGGTGGGGTATTTATAGGCCCCAACCCAGTATAAATTTGGAGCTCAAAACATTCAATTCCCGAAATTCTGGGATCTAGCGGTTGCACCGCTAGGTAGAGCTCGAAGACTGAGCTTCTGGGCAGTGCCACCTCCTATTAGGGGTGGTTGCACCTCCTGCTAGAGCTCGAAGACGAGCTCAGGCGGTGCAACCTCCAGACTGAGGCAGTTGCACCGCTCAGCCAATGCTCGGAGACCGAGCCCAAGCGGTGCCACCTCCTGTCAGGGGAGGTTGCATCGCCCAGTCTCGCTCGGAGACTGAGCCCAAGCTGTGCCACCTCCTAGCTAGGGCGATTGTACCGCCCAATCTTGCTCAGAAACTTAGCCCAGGCGGTGCCACCTCCTGGCTTGGGCAGTTGCACCTCTTGCCAGAAATCAGGGTCCGAATCGGTTGATCCATTCGGCCCAATTTGGGTTTTTCAGGGGCCCAATTGCCCCAAGATTAAGTTAATGGGATCACCTCCCATTTCCAACTTAATCATTGTGCTAACTGCGATATTTCCTAAGACATTTACTGTAACTTTCTCTGGTGCATCAATCGCTTCTTCCGGTGAGCTTCCGGGGAACTTCCGTCGATCATCCGATGAACCCTCGGTGATGCTCCTACGGACTTCCGACAAACTCCTGGACTTGCGACGATCCACTTGGCGAGTTCCGACGAGCTTCTTTGGCAAGCTCATGGACTTCTCGGATTTGTTCCTGCAGAACCTCCGACGACTATCCGAACTTCCGTCGAACTCTCAAACTCCCAACGTGATCATTGTCTTGACTCCGGTGCAACTCCTGCTGCATGTCTTTCTTCCATCGTAGTTAATCCTGCATACTTAAACAAAACTTCGATCGAGACAATTAATCCTAAGCAATTAACCAAGTTGTTTGGCATGTCATTGGTCCCTCGACGCTTCGTCCGATTCTTCGGCGCATCGTCCTCTCCTGCAGCCTATTGCCCAATCGGCCAGTTGACTCTGTAACTCCGATATCCTTGGCACAATACCCGCTCTTTTTGGCCCGATGCCTGAGTCCACGGCCCGAAGCCTTCTGTCGATACGTCGACCGATCCAGCGGCCCGACGTCCAATCTTCTAACATGTTCCCCTGGCACAACATGATTTTCCTGCTTTAATTGTCTCAACCTGATCGAAGCATCCTGCATCACTCAAAACGCAGATTAAATCATAAACATATATCAAGTAGTTTCATCATCAATATACGAGATTCAACAATCTCCTCCTTTTTGATGATGACAACCACTTGATGATGGAGTTAAACTTAACTCCCGGAGTTTAAACAAACTCCCCCTATCAATATGCCATATTGATAGAACCTTGAATTCAAACTGAAGTCAAGTCATTGCAATATTCATCATGAATACTTGCAACACGTCATCATGAACTTACACATAAACTTATGCATAACATCATACTTCTCCCCCTTTGTCATCAACAAAAAGGAGAAGTCCAACTATTCTTGTGTTTGGAATATTAGTTTAACTTATTGCATGAAAAACATAATATCAAGTTTTATCATCATGCAGTTTTGAAGCCAAAAAATTCAGCAAATGTTACATCATGCATAGAACATTCAAACCATCAAGTTTTAGATATGCAAGTTTTACAGCATATAAGATAGCACTTTTAGAACATGCAAGCTAGCAATGTTACAACATTTTAGAACTTGCAAGCTAGCATTTAGAGATGTTCAAGAAGGCAACTCTTGCTTCTTGAAATATGCAAGTTGCAAGCTAGCAAATTTTTGCTTCCTTTGCAATGTTTGAGGTCGCAATTTTGCTTCCATTGCAAGGTGTAAGTTTAGCATGTTTAATTTTTTGAGATAGCAACTATTTGCTTCTCTTTATACTACAAGCTAGCAATTCTTACGATATGCAAGTTTTACTACATACAAGCTAGCAAAAATTTCGAAAGCAAATGCAGGATAGCTTTCTTGTGTAAGCTTATGATTCTTGCTTCCTATTGCAATGAGCAAGTTGCAAGTTTTGCTTCTTGAGATAGGCAAGATAGCACTTTTGCAATTTTTGTTTGGCAAGCTTGTGATGTTCAAGATAACAAGCTCTTTCTTCTCTTTTGAGAAGTGTCATTTTTGCTTTCTTTGCAAAGTGCAAGCTAGCAAAATGCCAAACTAGCAAGAGATAATGTTTTACATGAGGCAAGCAAAAAATTTGGCAAGTGTTACATTTGCATCTTCTCTTTAGAGGAGTGTAATTTTTGCTATCATCTTGAATTGTGTAAGCTAGCTAGTTTGCCTCTTTTCATAATGTCCACACTAGAAATTCTTGCTCCCCCTTTGTCATTGTCAAAAAGAAGGGAAGACCCTTTTTTCAATTTTCAGATTATGACAAAGGTAAGTATCAAATTTATTTGTGCATCATTATATATTCAAATTATAACATATATAATTTCAAAAGCCTTATTTTTCATGCATGATACCGAAAAATAAATCAATCATCATTAATGGGTATATCATACATGATACTCAAACATTAAAATTTTTAAGCATTTATCAACATGTTGATCATGATACCAAACATTCATCATTTAAACCATTCATGATACATATCATATGCAATACATCATATATATCATTGTCATAAGTATTGCATGCATCATTTCAAATTCATGAATATTTCATCATTGCATGCATCATGCTAAATCATAAAATATACAATCATCATTAATGAATGATTCCTAATCATCATTTATTTTGTAACATGATGGTATCAACTTTGTCAAATTACATCCTACCATACATGATCAAAACTTCTTATTTGTATACATCAAAACAAATTAATGAATATTTCATGTATTCTTCTCATCACATAAGGAATATCAAGAAGAATTATTAGGTGATGAGATAAACATTTCATGAATACAAGGAATTGCATAAAAATCATATCATAAGTGTTTCATGTATTCATATTATCACATGAAGCATACAAGACAACAATGCAAAGAAATCATGTCATGAAGAATATCAATGTGAAAATTCAGCAAAGATCACATGATAAAATCACAAAGCATGATATAATTATGCGAAATCAAAAGACAAGTTACACTTCATTTGAAGAATTCTTTTTTGATAAATGTAGGGAGCATAATGAACGATCTTGATTTATAAAGAACTTCATGTTATAATTATCATGATCATGATTTTAATAATTCTTTAGCAAAGAATTACATAAGCACTTTAATTTTGCATAAGAAATCTCATTGTATTATGATTTATAAATTCTTTCTCTACACATGAATCATAGGAGATATGTATGTGAAACAAATCTTTGCAAGTAAAAACACTATCATTCATATTTCAAGATGGAATATATAAGCAGGAATCATTTCTTCAAATTCATTTCAGAAAAATATTTTTCATATAATAAGTGTATGAGAAAATCCGATTGTTAGGATACCAATTGTTAAGTGAATTCGAAAATAAAATTAACACTTTCATGCATTCGGACAAGATTTTGCTATAGATTTTCAAGTTCAATCATGAAGATAAAACATGCTCATGATCATAAAAATTTATGTATCCAAAACACATAATTTCTAACATGTTATTAAGGCATGTAATAGTGTAAAATCATCATGGTAATTATGTGATTTGAACATTGAATCAAGAAAGTCCGAAAAATAATCTTAACAAGTTCATGCATTCGAGCACATTTTTGCCATAGTTTTTTAAATACACTCATGAAAATAACACATGCTTATCATCAGCTTAAAATCTCATGCATAAAATTATTAATCAAAATATTTAATTTCATCATTATGCATTTCTTCAAATCAAACATGATTTTTTTTTAATCAAAATCGAGAAATAACAATGGAAATCAACGTAATACACATTATTACTTCTTAACCATGATTTCATATTTTCAATCAAGATCATTTTATTTGCAATATTATCATTTTCGAAATTACTTAGCATGATCATAATTTTTTTTTTAAACATGTAATTTTTAAGAAAATTAATTCTAAACTAAAAGAGAAAATACATCATGAAAGCATTAAGTAATTTCAAAATAAATTAGGGGGATTTCGATTACCTCATCATTGAAAGCGATTAAGGCGTAGTTTGCCACCTTGCCTTTCTTGATTTTCTCCTCGTCTTCGGAGGAGCTCGATTCATCCCACTTTGTGTTCTTCTTCTTTGGCCTCTTCCTTCGTTCAAGTTTATTATTTATTTTAGATTTTTGTTTAATAAACTTATTAAGATTTAGTGTTCGAAGTTCAAGTTCATCATTGTCCTCATCACTTGAGTCATCACTCAAGTGGTATTCATTTGTCCAGAGTTCCAAATCCTTCCTGTTCTTTGGAAGGTGATTTTGTTCATCATATTCATCATGTGCATTGTGCACCATTTCATATGTCATCAACGAACCAATTAGTTCTTCAAGTGGTAAGTTGTTTAGGTTTTTAGCTTCTTGTATTGCAGTTACTTTTGAATCCCACTTCTTAGAAAGAGAACTCAAAATCTTGTTTACGAGTTCAAAATCCGAAAAACATTTTCCAGGAGCTCTTAAACTATTGATGACATCCGTGAAACGGGTGTACATTTCGCCTATAGTCTCACTTGGTTGCATTCGAAAAAGCTCAAAATCATGCAATAAAATGTTAACTTTCGAGTCTTTGACTCTACTAGTTCCCTCATGCGTGATTTCAAGTGTTCGCCAAATGTCAAAAGCCGTTTCGCATGTAGAAATCCGATTGAACTCATTTTTGTCTAAAGCGCAAAATAAGGCATTCATAGCCTTTGTGTTTAAAGAAAAATACTTCTTCTCCAAATCCGACCATTCGTTCATCGGTTTGGAGGGAAGTTGAAAACCATTTTCAATGATATTTCATAAATCCAAATTCATAGAAATCAAGAAAACTCTCATTCGAGTTTTCCAATAAGTGTAGTCCAATCCGTTAAACAACGGTGGACGAACAACCGAAAAGCCCTCTTGAAAGCCATGAAGAGCCATTTCTCTCATGTGTAAATCCGAAATGAGAAATACCAGGCTCTGATACCAATTGTTAGGATCAAGAGCACTAAGAGGGTGGGGGGGTGAATTAGTGCAGCGGAAAACCTTCTACGATAAAAATCGCGTTCGTTCAATAAAAGTGATTTCGGTAAGAAAGCCGATTCGTAAATCACTTTAACTTTTGATTAAGCGAGATGCAGTTAAAGCAAGGATATAAAGACAGTTTGCAGTTATGATAGAAATCAAAACGTAAGCGCAAACTGAAATATGATGATCGTACGATAAAACTGATTTACGTGTAAACGCCAATTCGGAAAGTGCAAAGCTTGAAACCCAATCGTATATGCGCAGAAAGCAGTAAGCTTTTGAGTAGGTTTGCAGTAAAGATAATATGTTCAAAGTAAATGCAAACCGAGATTTAGAGTGGTTCGATCAATCTTGACCTACTCCACTTTTGGCTTCCTCCACCGACGAGGTTACCGACGTCAACTAGAGGCCTTCCTTCAATAGGTGAAGGCCAACCACCCTTTTACAGTTTCACTCCTTTTGACGGGCTTAGGAGACAACCCTTACAGACTTTTCTCTCCTCTCATTAAAGCTCGGAACTTGGAAGAAATGAGGGAGAAGAACTTTTGGCCTTTACAATAATTTTGAGCTCTAAAAATCATAGAACAAGATTAGGATTTCGGTGTTAGTTGATTATTGTTTCAGTGCTAAATGGGTGGGGTATTTATAGGCCCCAACCCAGTTCAAATTTGGAGCTCAAAACTGTAAATTCCCGAAATTCCGGGGACTGGCGGTTGCACCTCCTAATTGGAGCGGTTGCAACGCCTGGCAGAGCTCAAAGACTGAGCTTCTGGGCGGTGCCACCTCCTATCAGGGGCGATTGCACCTCCTGCCAGAGCTCGAAGACCGAGCTCAGGCAGTGCAACCTCCTGACTGAGGCGGTTGCACCGCTCAGCCAGTGCTCGGAGACCGAGCCCAAGCGGAGCCACCTCTTGTCAGGGGAGGTTGCACCGCCTAGTCTCGCTCGGAGACTTAGCCCAGGCGGTGCCACCTCCTGGCTTGGGCGGTTGCACCTCCTACTAGAAATCAGGGTCCGAATGGGTTGATCCATTCGGCCCAATTTGGGTTTTTCAGGGGCCCAATTGCCCCAAGATTAAGTTAATGGGATCACCTCCCATTTCCAACTTAATCATTGTGCTAACTATGATATTTCCTAAGACTTTTACTGCAACTTGCTCCGGTGCGTCAATCGCTTCTTCCAGCGAGCTTCCGGCGAACTTCCGTCGATCATCCGATGAACCCTCGGTGATGCTCCTGCGGACTTCCGGCAAACTCCTGGACTTGCGACGATCCACTTGGCGAGTTCCAACAAGCTTCTTTGGCAGAAGTGATTGACGCACCGGAGCAAGCTACAGAAATTGTCTTAGGATTTATCATAGTTAGCACTAATGATTAAGTTGAAAATGGGAGGTGATCCCATTAGCTTAATCTTGGGGCAATTGGGCCCCTGAAAAACCCAAATTGGGCCGAATGGATCAACCCATTCGGACCCTAGTTGCTGTGGGAGGTGCAACCGGCCAAGCCAAGAGGTAGCACCGCTTGGGCTAAGTCTCCCAGGGAGACTGGGCGGTGCAACCGCCCTAGCCAGGAGGTGCAACCGCCTGGGCTCAGTCTCCGAGCGAGACTGGGCGGTGCAACCTCTCCTGACAGGAGGTAGCACCGCCTGAGCTTGGTCTTCGAGCTCTGGCAGGCGGTGCAACTGCCCCAGTCAGGAGGTGCGACCGCCTGAGCTCGGTCTTCGAGCTCTAGCAGAGAGGTGCAACCGCCCCAGACAGAGGTGGCACCGCCTAGAGGCTCAATCTTCGAGCTCTGCTAGGCGGTGCAACCACTCAAGTCAGGAGGTGCAACCGCCTGATCCTGGAATTCCGGGAATTGACAGTTTTGAGCTCCAAATTTGAACTAGGTTGGGGCCTATAAATACCCCACCCATTCAGCATAAAAAGCACAAAGACTTACACTCGAAATCTTGATCTTTTTCTATGATTCTTAGAGCTCAAAATTGTTGTAAAGGCCAAGAGTTCTTCTCCCTCTTTTCTTCCAAGTTCAGAGTTGTAAAGAGAGGAGAGAAAATTTCTGTAAGGGTTGTCTCTTAAGCCCGTCAAAAGGAGTGAAACTGTAAAAGGGTAGTTGGCCTTCGCCTATTGAAGGAAGGCCTCTAGTTGACGTCGGTGACCTCGTCGGTGGAGGAAGCCAAAAGTGGAGTAGGTTAAGATTCACCGAACCACTCTAAATCTCGGTTTGCATTTACTTTGAGCATATTATCTTTACTGCAAACCTCCTTTGAAGCTTACTGCCTTTTGCGCTTTTACGATCGGGTTTCAAGCCTTTTACTTTCCGAATCAGCGTTTAGACGTAAATATCCTTTTTCGTACGATCATCATATTGCAGATTGCATTTACGTTTTGAGCTTTACCATAACTACAAACTGCCTTTATACTCTTGCTTAAACGTCATCTCGCTTAATCTTAAGTTAAAGTAATCTTAGAATCGGCTTTTACATCGAATTCGTTTTTATCGAATGAACGCAGCTTTCGAAGTTTTAATTGTCGAAAGATTTCTGTTGCACTAATTCACCCCCCCCCCCTCTTAGTGCTCTTGATCCTAACAATTGGTATCAGAGCCCCGTATTTCTCATTTCGGATTTACACCCGAGAGAAATGGCTCTTCAAGAGGGCTTATCGGTTTTTCGTCTACCGTTGTTTAACGGATTGGACTACACTTATTGGAAAACTCGAATGAGAGTTTTCTTGATTTCTATGAATTTGGATTTATGGAATATCGTTGAAAACGACTTTCATCTTCACTCTAAACCGATGAACGAATGGTCGGATTTAGAGAAGAAGCATTTTTCTTTAAACACAAAGGCTATGAATGCCTTATTTTGCACTTTGGAGAAAAATGAGTTCAATCGGATTTCTTTGTGCGAAACGGCTTTCGATATTTGGCGCACTCTTGAAATCACGCACGAGGGAACTAGTAGAGTCAAAGACTCAAAAGTAAATATTTTACTGCATGATTTCGAGCTTTTTCAAATGAAGCCAAGCGAAACCATTGGTGACATGTACACCCGTTTTACGGATGTCGTCAATGGTTTAAGAGCTCTTGGCAAATGTTTTTTGAATTCTGAACTTGTGAAAAAGATTTTGCGTTCTCTTTCTAAGAAGTGGGATTCAAAAGTAACGGCTTTACAAGAAACAAAAGATTTAAATATTTTTCCACTTGAAGAACTAATTGGTTCATTGATCACATATGAAATGACGTGTAATGCACGTGAAGAACTTGAGAACCACCTTCCAAAGAATAGGAAGGATTTGGGACATAGAACATTTGAAGACCACTCGAGCATAAGCTCAAGTGATGGTGAACTTAAACTACAAATGAAACAAAAATTAAAAAGAAAAAAGAACGGAACCACTTGCTTTGAACGCAAGAAGAAGAACAAAAATTGGGATGAATCGAGCTCCTCCGAAGACGAGGAGAAAATCAACAAAGGCGAGGTGGCAAACTACGCCTTTACGCCTTTCGACGCTGAGGTAATCAAAATGCCTTTAATTTACTTTGAAATTACATGATGCTTTTCATAAAGTATTTTTCTTTTTTATTTAATTTTCTTAAAAATTACATGTTTAATAATTTTATAATAAAAATACAAACAATTAGGAATCATGCTTATCATTCTAGTAATTTTGAAAATATTCATAAAAATAGCATGTTTATGATAAACAAAATGATTTTGATTAAAAATACCTTATGAAATCATGCTATATGTGGTTGAGAAGTCATAATGTGTATCATGTTGATTTCCATTGTTATTTCTCGATTTTGAGTATATGAAATCATGTTTAATTTGAAGTTATGATTAATGAGTATATATTTTTGAAATTATGTATGATGATTCTTGATATTTATGGATTATCGATTTTCATGATAATAACAGTGGCTTTAAAAAAAAAAATTGATGCATGTTTTCATAAATGAAAAGTCATGCTAACATGAAATCGACCACTTAAAATGAAACACTTAAAAAGGGAAAAAATATATTATCAATGAAATCATGAATCTATTTAATTTGTGAGCCATAAAAATGATTTTGATGATTTAAATTTGAAATGAGTTTTCTCAAAATCATGATCTTGATTTATCAAATTGAATGAATTGAAAATGAATGATGATTTTTCTCTTGAATGATTGTGACTTGTATTCCTTGTATTCATGATATGATTTTTATGCAATTCTTTGTATTCATGAAATATTTATCTCATCACCCAATTATTTCTTTTCAATATTCCTCAAGTGATGATATGAATGCATGAGATATTCATGAATTTATTTTGATGTATGCAAATGAGAAGTTTCGATCATGCATGGTAGGATGCAATGTGACAAATTAATACCATGATGATTTGAAATATTTATGATTTGGAATGATACATATGCTTTTTATTATGATAATGTATGATGTGTATCATGAATGCTTAAAAAAAAAAAAATTAAATAAATAAATGTTTATATCATGTTAGATGGTTTTACATATTATGCATGATAAGCTATAGTGATGAGTGAAACAATGTTTGAAATAATATGAATGATGATTTGGAATCATGCATATAATAATGAGTTTATATGTTTTAAAAATGTGCATGTTTTAATTTGAAAATATAATGATGCACAAATGAGATTGATATTAACCTTTGTCATGATTTAAAAATTGATGTAAAGGGTTTTTCCCTTCTTTTTGACAATGACAAAAGGGGAGATAGCTAGCTTGCACAATTCAAGAAGAAAGCAAAAATTGCACTTCTCAAAAGAGAAGAAATTGCTATCTTGAATATCACCAAGAAGTGCTATCTTGCAAATCTCAAGACACATAAATGCAATCATGCAAAATTTGTAATTTTGCACATCATTAAAATTTATGATATGGTAAACTTGCACATCTAGCTTGCATGATGTAGAACTTAGCTATATTGAACATCACCAAGGAATGCTATCTTGCCTATCTCAAGAAGCAAAAAGTTAACTTGCACATATAGCAAAACTTATATTTCAAGAAGCAAGAGTTGCTTTCTTGAACATCTCAAAATTGCTAGCTTGCAGGCCTTAAAATGTAGAAATATTTTGCTAGCTTGTATATGGTAAACTTGCTATCATACTACCATGATGATAAGCATGCCTTATCTTCATGATTATATTTGAAAAACTATGGCAAAAATATATTCGAATGATTAAACGTGTTAAAATTATTTTTTGGACTTTTTTTGATTGAATGATCAAATCACTTGATTGCCATAATGATTTTACACAATTACTTGCCATGATTACATGTTGGAAATTATGTGCTTGAATACAAAAATTTCCATGATAATAAGCATGTTTTACTTTCATGATTGTAATTGAATAACTCTAGTAAAACCCTGTCCGAATGTATGAAAGTGTCAAATTTCATTTTCGGATTTTCTTAATCCTAACAATTGGATTTTCTTGATACATTATCCTCTTCCGAACTTAACAAGCATATGTCATATCAAGTTTAATTCACATCATTGATTTTTGACATATGGAATCATCTAGCAAATGCACTTATCATGTGAAAAATATTTTTCGAGAAACATATTTGATGATTCCCTCTTATAAAAGGAAGATATTTTTACATACAAGGATTTGACTCACTTACATATCTTAATCCTTGCAAAAATGAAGTGTGCTTTAATATCTTATCGATTTGAACTTCACATATGGCTTTCATCCTTCATGTAAAAAGATAACAAATAAAAAGGAAGAAGCAATAAAAGCTATCTCCATGTCATGTTTTCCTCGAGATGTTTGCATAATTGGTATCCTATCACTCACTGTTGGAAAATGACATGAACCAACTTATGGCATCGCACTTATATTTAAAATTTGCTTATATCGTTCTCCTTTTTGTTGACGACAAAGGGGGAGAAATATATGAATTGATGCTATGAACACTGATGCTATGATTGCCAAATTTGCATTATGCCATGTTTGCATCATGTGTTAAGATGTCAAGAACTTGTATCGTAATTTTACGCATTGATATCTTACCATGTGATGAAATGCTACAATTGATAAACACTTGAAATGTTTACGTTATGATATCAAAAGCTTACATCGCAATTTTACATGTTGAAAATAGCAAACTTGCATGATGATAAAACTTGATATTATGTTTTTCATGCAATGAGTTAAACTTATATCACAAACACTTGATTGTGGTACTTCTCCTTTTTGTTGATGACAAAGGGGGAGAAGTATGTTGATGACATGACATGTTATGCATAAGTTTATGCATAAGTTCATAATGACGTGTTGCAAGTATTCATGATGAATATTGCAATGACTTGAATTCAGTTTGAATTCAAGATTCTATCAATATAGCATATTGATAGGGGGAGTTTGTTTAAACTCCGGGAGTTAAGTATAACTCCGTCATCAAGTGGTTGTCATCATCAAAAAGGGGGAGATTATTGAATCTCATATTTTGATGATGAAACTACTTGATATATGTTTATGATTTAATCTGCGTTTTGAGTGACGCAGGATGCCTTGATCAGGATGAGACAATTAAAGCAGGAAAATCATGTTGTGCCGGAGGAACTGTTGAATCTCGGATTTTGATGATGAAACTAATTGATTGTGTTTAAATGTTTGACTACATTTTGAGTGATACAGGTCTACTCGATCAGGATTAGACAATTAACGCAGGAGGAATTGACGTTGTGTCGGAGGAGATCACGTCAGGATATTGGATGGCAGAAGGCTTCGGGCGTCGGGCATCGGGCCAAGGAGAGCGAAATTGCGCCAAGGATATCGGGGTTGCGGAGGTCAACCGCCGATTGGGCAACAAGCCGCAAGAGAGGACGATGCACCGAAGAATCGGATGAAGCGCCAACCAATGACGTGCCGGGCAACAGAATGTCAATTTGCGTTATAATAATTGTCTAGATCGGAGTAGAGTGTTTGCTTGTGTGTGCAGGATTAACTACGATAACCAGAAAACACAAAGCGAGAATACCGGAGTCAAGTTCGATGGACGTTTAAGAGTCCGAAAAATCGTCGGAGATGCTGCTAGAACCAACTGAGAAGAAATCGGGAACTTGTCGGAATTTTCGGAAGTTCGCCGAAGAGATCGTCGGAGGTTCACGGAGATCACCGAGAAGGCTCGGCTACTCATTAAAGTCATCACAAGTTCGGGAGCTTGCTAGAAGCCCGTCAGCAGAAAGTTCGTCGGAAAGCTCGCCAGAACAAGACTCGACGTTCGCGGTTGAAAATTTGCTTAGGATGTGTTTTGGTTATGTAGTCCACTTGTAATTAGGATTAGGATTAAGAGATAATCCTATATCCTGGTTAGGGGCCAACTGGGCCCAAAGTCAGAGTTGGTTTAGGCTAAAAATTAAGCTAAACCAGCGAACTAGAGAGCCAAGATTGAAGCCCAACTAGTGGCTGAAAACACTGTAGTCGGGCTGAAAACACTGTAGGCGGTGGCACCGCCTAGCTGGGCGGTGGCACCGCCCAACACCCGAGAGCTGGGCGGTGGCACCTCCTGGCTGGGCGGTGGCACCGCCCAGCACCCGAGCCCTGGGCGGTGGCACCGCTTGGCTGGGCGGTGGCACCTCCAACAGCGAGAACCCAAAGAGAATTCAAATTTTGAAGCCCAAATTTGAATCCTCTTGAGGCCTATAAATACCCCTCAAATCTCAGCTGAGAGAACAACTTTTTGAGCAGCAAGTGTTTGAGAGAAAAGCCTTAGAAAAGTGTTAGCTTGTCTTGTTTTCAATTTGCTAGTGTTCACCTCCTTCTTTCTTGTTGAAAATCTGTAAGAGAGTGAACCGCTTGTAAAAGTTGTAAGAGGGGTATTCACCCTTCACTTTCAAGAGATTTGCTAGTGGAAGGTGGAAGCCTCATCGAAGAGGGGCCTCGCAAGTGGATGTAGGTCACTTGACCGAACCACTTTAAAAACGGCGTAATCTCTGGTTTGCATTTCTTATTGTCATTTACATTACTGCAAATCTTCTTACTTGCTTTGTTTCATCATTACCTTTGCTACGCAACTTTAAGAATACGCTTTCAAGTTAAGCTTTTCAAGTTCCGTTCTTATCGTACGAAAAATTTGTCGAAATCAACGTTTTAATCCGTTGCACTAATTCACCCCCCCCTCTTAGTGCCACTCCGATCCTAACAATTGGTATCAGAGCCACGGTTTTCTACTTTGGTTTAACACCCAAATAGAAATGGCTCTTTATGGCTTTCAAGAGGGTCACTCTCTCATTCGTCCTCCCTTTTTCAATGGGACGGACTACACTTGTTGGAAAACTCGAATGAGAGTTTTCTTACTTTCTTTGGATTTGAATTTATGGGACATAGTCGAAAATGGATTTGAAATGTCTTCTCTCCCAATGAACCATTGGAATGATTTGGAGAAGAAGATGTTTTCTTTAAATGCAAAGGCTATGAATGCCTTATATTGTGCACTTGACAAAATTGAATTTAATCGCGTTTCGATGTGTGACTCGGCTTTTGATATTTGGAGAACTCTAGAGGTCACTCATGAAGGCACTAGCCGAGTGAAAGAGTCCAAAATCAATATTCTTGTGCATTCTTACGAACTTTTCCGGATGAAACCAAGTGAGTCCATCGGAGACATGTACACCCGGTTCACGGATGTCATCAATGGACTCAAAGCTCTTGGTAAAAGTTTTTCTAATTTTGAACTAGTCACTAAAATCTTAAGATCCCTTCCAAAAAGTTGGGATCCAAAAGTTACGGCCATTCAAGAGGCCAAGGACCTTAAAACATTCCCTCTCGAAGAACTTATTGGGTCTCTAATGACCTACGAAATGAACAATGTGACAAAAAAGAAACTCGAGAACAACCTTCCAAATGATAGGAAGGATTTGGGACATAGAACACATGAAGACCACTCGAGCATAAGCTCAAGTGATGGTGAACTTAAACTACAAATGAAACAAAAATTAAAAAGCAAAAAGAATGGAACTACTTGCTTTGAACGCAAGAAGAACAAAAGTTGGGATGAATTGAGCTCTTCCGAAGACGAGGAGAAAATCAAGAAAGGCGAGGTGGCAAACTATGCCTCACCCTCTTACAACAATGAGGTAATCAAAATCCCACTAATTTATTTCGAAATTACATAATACTTTCTTGAGTTATTTTTAATTTAGTTTAGGATTAATTTTCTTGACAATTGCATGTGTTATGTTAATGCAGTAAAATGTTAAATATAAATCTAATGCTTATACACCTAGTAAGATTAATCTTATATATGTGCTTGAGAAGCAAGAATTTGTATTTTGACGATTTCCATATTGATTTTCAATGACGATGCATGACTTTTGAATGGAAGGCTTGATGATTTTTTATGAACCTTATCTTTGGTTTTCAAACATGATGTATAGTTTTGACATAAGAACAAAAATTTGAAGCATGCTAATATAAAGTCAATCATATAAAGTAAAACTAAAGAAATTTTAAATATCGATAAGAATCATTCAAAATTATGTTCAATAAAACCTTACTTGATGTTGTAATGAAACCATTGAAAGTTTTGATGCTATGATTTGATGATTTTATGCATGAGATTGTAAAGTTATACATGATGATTTTTATGATTTATTGGTCTTGATGGTTTTTATGATAAAATTCATTTTTGGATCCTAAATGTTGATGCACTTTTTTATCTAGCATAAATGACATGAATTTAAATAACTAAAAAGAGAAAAGCATTGTTCTTGAAAATTATTTTTCTCTATCTTGTTGATTTATATGAATCCATTGAAAATGATTTTGGTTTGATGATTTGAATTAGAAATGAGTTATATCAAAATCATGATATTGATTTGACAAAATTGAATGAGTTGTAAACAAATGATGATTTTTCTCTTAAATACAACTTGTAATATTTTTACATATATATTTTCATCTTGATTTCTCGATATTCGATACATGAAATTTTTCCATGAATCAAAATTCTTTCATGATGTGATTCTTCTTGGTATTCACTAAAAATGATACATTCAAATTAACCTACTCTATTTGACATCTTGATAATTTATGACTTGAATATCATGTACAATATGCTCATAATGATGATTGAGTTATTTATGAAAAATGGAAGATATAGTTTTGAAATTTTGCATGTTCGAATTTGAAAATATTTGATATGCATGAAAATATTAAACATTTTGAAACCATGTTTTAGTGTTATGCTTAATGATCATGCTTAATAAATTTCGAAATTATGGATGATGAATCTTTTACGATTTATGGATCATTGATTTTTACCATAATGAAAGTACCTTATTGATTTTTGTTGTAATAAATCTTACTCTTTCGGTTTTAAACATGATAAATGTTTTTATTTGGTATAAATGAAACAAAATCATATGTTTTGAAATAATCGAAAAGAGGATAACATTCTTGAAAATTATTTTGCTCAATCTTATTGATTTTGATGAATCCATTTGTATCATCTTTGTGAATCTCTTGGATTTTGATAATGATTTTGATGATTTAAATTTAAATAATTTTTTATTGAAATCATGATCTTGATCTCTTGAAATTCATAACATGAAATCCTTTATGAATCAACATTTTCTTTTCTATTTAAAAGGAGATTTGTCGAAATGTTTCATAGTCTTTTAGTATTCATAATCTTGACAATTATGTTTTGAAACTTTATGTAAACCAAGAATGTTCATCATGATTCTCTCTTTGAATATTTAAAGAGGAGAATTTTCTAGATGGTTCATGATTTTGATGATTGAATATTTGATATGCATGAATTGAGATCTTGCTCTCCTACCACTCTTTTTGCTATTCACCAAAAGGAAGACTAATTCTAATAAACCATGATATGCTATATGAATTTTATTGTATTCATGAAGTAAGATCTCATCACTAATTTTTGTTTATATTCCTTCATGTGATGATATGAATGTATGAAACACTTATGATATGATTTTTTATACAATTCCATGTATTCGTGAAATATTAATCTCATCACCCAATTAATTCCTCTTGATACTCCTAATGTGATGAAGTGAAATTATGCATGAAATACAAATGGGGATAAGTTTTTGGTAGGATATAATTTGACAAATTGATACCATCATGATATGAAACATTTATGATTTGCAATGATATATGCATGCTTTCTAATTATGATGTGATGTATTACATATGATGTAAATCATGATTTAAAATACTATGAGTTGTCGCTAAAATGATGTATTATAAATATTGATTTAATGTTTTGTATCATGAATACTCTAAATGATGAATATTTGGTATCATGATCAAAATGTTGACAAATAGTTAAAAATTTTAGTATCATGTATGATATCCTTATAATGTTGATCGATTTATTCAATATCATGCATGAATGAATATAAGGTTTTTGAAAATGTGCATATTCTAATTTGAAAATATGATGATGCACAATTAAGATTGATACTTACCTTTGTCATAATTGATGTAATGGGTCTTCCCTTCTTTTTGACAATGACAAAGGGGGAGATAGCTTGCTTGCACAAGTCAAGAAGATGCAAAAACTTGATTGCTTGCTTGCCTATCTTAAGTAGCAAAGATTGCTAACTTGCTTATTTCAAGAAGCAAAAGTTGTCTTCTTGAACATCATTATCTTGCCCATCTCAAGAAGCAAGACTTGCAACCTGCACATTGCAATAGGAAGTAAGAATCGATAGCTTACACACTTCAACAAGAAAGCTATCTTGTATTTGCTTTTGACATTTTTACTAGCTTGTATGTTACAAAACTTGCTCACTTTTTCAAATACTTTGCTAGCTTGCACTTTGTAAAGGAAGCAAAAATAACACTTCTCAAAAGAGAAGAAAAACTTACTGTCTTGAACATCTTTAATATGCTAGCTAGCATGATGTACAATTTGCTATTTTGAATATTACAAAGAAATACTATCATGCACATTGCAAAGAAAAGCAAAGTGCAATCGTGCACAAGAAGCAAGTGTTGAATTGCCATGATTGAACTTAAGAATCTTGCTATACTTTTGTGCTTATATGTTGTGATGAAAATCTCGCTTTATGTTGCAAAAACTTGCATATCTTTTAAAATAGCTAGAGCTACTTCTCCTTTTTGTTGATGACATAGGGGGAGAAGTATATTGATGACTTCATGCATTGAATTAAATATTTTATATTTGCATGATAGTTTAAATGTTTTTCATAACATGTGATGAATGTTACTTGGATTTGGGATAATCCAAGTGTTCTATCAATGGCATATTGATAGGGGGAGTTTAGTTAAACTCCGGGGAGTTAAGGTTAACTCCGTTAGTCATCAATTAGTTGTCATCATCAAAAAGGGGGAGATTGTTGAATCTCGGATTTTGATGATGAAACTAATTGATTGTGTTTAAATGTTTGACTACATTTTGAGTGATACAGGTCTACTCGATCAGGATTAGACAATTAACGCAGGAGGAATTGACGTTGCGTCGGAGGAGATCACGTCAGGATATTGGATGGCAGAAGGCTTCGGGCCTCGGGCATCGGGCCAAGGAGAGCGAAATTGCGCCAAGGATATCGGGGTTGCGGAGGTCAACCGCCGATTGGGCAACAAGCCGCAAGAGAGGACGATGCACCGAAGAATCGGATGAAGCGCCAACCAATGACGTGCCGGGCAACAGAATGTCAATTTGCGTTATAATAATTGTCTAGATCAGAGTAGAGTGTTTGCTTGTGTGTGCAGGATTAACTACGATAACCAGAAAACATAAAGCGAGAATACCGGAGTCAAGTTCGATGGACGTTTAAGAGTCCGAAAAATCGTCGGAGATGCTGCCAGAACCAACCGAGAAGAAATTGGGAACTTGTCGGAATTTTCGGAAGTTCGCCGAAGAGATCGTCGGAGGTTCACGGAGATCACCGAGAAGGCTCGGCTACTCATTAAAGTCATCACAAGTTCGGGAGCTTGCTAGAAGCCCGTCAGCAGAAAGTTCGTCGGAAAGCTCGCCAGAACAAGACTCGACGTTCGCGGTTGAAAATTTGCTTAGGATGTGTTTTGGTTATGTAGTCCACTTGTAATTAGGATTAGGATTAAGAGATAATCCTATATCCTGGTTAGGGGCCAACTGGGCCCAAAGTCAGAGTTGGTTTAGGCTAAAAATTAAGCTAAACCAGCGAACTAGAGAGCCAAGATTGAAGCCCAACTAGTGGCTGAAAACACTGTAGTCGGGCTGAAAACACTGTAGGCGGTGGCACCGCCTAGCTGGGCGGTGGCACCGCCCAACACCCGAGAGCTGGGCGGTGACACCTCCCAGCACCCGAGCCCTGGGCGGTGGCACCGCTTGGCTGGGCGGTGGCACCTCCAACAGCGAGAACCCAAAGAGAATTCAAATTTTGAAGCCCAAATTTGAATCCTCTTGAGGCCTATAAATACCCCTCAAATCTCAGCTGAGAGAACAACTTTTTGAGCAGCAAGTGTTTGAGAGAAAAGCCTTAGAAAAGTGTTAGCTTGTCTTGTTTTCAATTTGCTAGTGTTCACCTCCTTCTTTCTTGTTGAAAATCTGTAAGAGAGTGAACCGCTTGTAAAAGTTGTAAGAGGGGTATTCACCCTTCACTTTCAAGAGATTTGCTAGTGGAAGGTGGAAGCCTCATCGAAGAGGGGCCTCGCAAGTGGATGTAGGTCACTTGACCGAACCACTTTAAAAACGGCGTAATCTCTGGTTTGCATTTCTTATTGTCATTTACATTACTGCAAATCTTCTTACTTGCTTTGTTTCATCATTACCTTTGCTGCGCAACTTTAAGAATACGCTTTCAAGTTAAGCTTTTCAAGTTCCGTTCTTATCGTACGAAAAATTTGTCGAAATCAACGTTTTAATCCGCTGCACTAATTCACCCCCCCCTCTTAGTGCCACTCCGATCCTAACAGGAACATGTCAGAAGATTGGACGTCAGGCCGGTGTATCAGTCGACATATCGACAGAAGGCTTTGGGCCGTGGACTCGGGCATCAGGCCAAGAAGAGCGGGTATTGTGCCAAGGATATCGGAGTTGCGGAGCCAACTGGTCGATTGGGCAATAGGCCGCAGGAAAGGACGATGCGCCGAAGAATCGGACGAAGCGTCGAGGGGCCAATGACATGTCGGACAACTTGGTTAATTGCTTAGGATTAATTGTCTCAATCGAAGTTTTGTTTACATGTGCAGGATTAACTACGATGAAAGTAAGACATGCAATAGGAGTTGCGTCGGAGTCAAGACAATGATCACGTTGGGAGTTCGAGAGTTCTACGGAAATTCGGACGGTCGTCGGAGGTTCTGCGGGAACAAATCCGAGAAGTCCAGAAGCTTGCCAAAGAAGCTCGTCGGAACTTGCCAAGTGGATCGTTGCAAGTCCAGGAGTTTGCCGGAAGTCCGCAGGAGCATCACCGAGGGTTCATCGGATGATCGACGGAAGTTCGCCGGAAACTAGTCGGAAGAAGTGATTGACGCACCGGAGCAAGCTGCAGAAATTGTCTTAGGATTTATCGTAGTTAGCACTAATGATTAAGTTGAAAATGGGATGTGATCCCATTAGCTTAATCTTGGGGCAATTGGGCCCCGAAAAAACTCAAATTGGGCTGAATGGATCAACCCATTCGGACCCTGGTTGTTGTGGGAGGTGCATTCGCCCAAGCCAAGAGGTAGCACCGCCTGGGCTAAGTCTCCCAGGGAGGATGGGCGGTGCAACCGCCCCAGCCAGGAGGTGCAACCGCCTGGGCTTAGTCTCCGAGCGAGACTGGGCGGTGCAACCTCTCCTGCCAGGAGGTAGCACCACCTGAGCTCGGTCTTCGAGCTATGGCAGGCGGTGCAACCGCCCCAGTCAGGAGGTGCAACTGCCTGAGCTCGGTCTTCGAGCTCTAGCAGAGAGGTGCAACCGCCCCTGACAGAGGTGGCACCGCCCAGAGGCTCAGTCTTCAGCTCTGCCAGGCGGTGCAACCGCTCGAGTCAGGAGGTGCAACCGCCTGATCCCGGAATTCCGGGAATTGACAGTTTTGAGCTCCAAATTTGAACTGAGTTAGGGCCTATAAATACCCCACCCATTCAGCACAGAAAGCACAAAGACTTACACTCGAAATCTTGATCTTTTTTTGTGATTCTTAGAGCTCAAAATTGTTGTAAAGGCCAAAACTTTTTCTCCCTCTTTTCTTCCAAGTTTAGAGTTGTAAAGAGAGGAGAGAAAATTTCTGTAAGGGTTGTCTCCTAAGCCCGTCAAAAGGAGTGAAACTGTAAAAGGGTGGTTGTCCTTCGCCTATTGAAGGAAGGCCTCTAGTTGACGTCGGTGGAGGAAGCCAAAAGTGGAGTAGGTCAAGATTGACCGAACCACTCTAAATCTCGGTTTGCATTTACTTTGAGCATATTATCTTTACTGCAAACCTCCTCTAAAGCTTACTGCCTTCTGCGCTTTTACGATCGAGTTTCAAGCCTTTTACTTTCCGAATCAACGTTTAGACGTAAATCTGCTTTTTCGTACCATCGTCATATTGCAGATTGCGTTTACGTTTTGAGCTTTACCATAACTGCAAACTGCCTTTATACTCTTGCTTAAACCTCATCTCGCTTAACCTTAAGTTAAAGTAATCTTAGAATCAGCTTTTACATCGAAATCATTTTTATCGAACAAACGCAGTTTTTGAAGTTTTAATCGTCGAAAGATTTCCGCTGCACTAATCCCCCCCCCCCCATCTTAGTGCTCTTGATCCTAACAAAAATATGATTGGAAATGAATTAGAAAGTAATAACAAGAGGATCAAGACATTTGGATTTGAAATGAGAAGTCACCACAAGAGACTCAATTACGTTTGAATTGCATGTTAAATTATGAAACAAGTTATGTTTTCGGGTGACTGGAGTCTATTTTGCTTGTGGAAAGTTGGATCATAAAATAAAAGACTACCCATTGAACAAGAAGAAAGAGTCACTACCTCCTAAATCACCAGCCCATGTCAAAGTGTATGTTATCACAGAATATGATTCTAAAGCTTTTGAATCAGTGGTCAAAGGTATTATGCATGTTTATGAAAGAATGCAAATATTTGTTTAACAATGGATCCCGTCTACGATTTGATTCGTAATATTTTGCTTATCACTTAGGTATTCAACCTAGACCACTACATTATGTGCTATATGTAAATACGATCATTGGAGATTCTCTGATAATGAACTTGAATCTGGTCCTCTCGTTTGATTTTTATTGGAGAACTTGAACTTTTTGTTGATTTAGTTCTCCTAGAGATTTGAAATTTTGATATTATACTTGGTATGAATTGGCTATCTTCTTATCATGCCAGTATGGATTGTTATATAACTAATGATCACTTTTTGCATGTTTGATCAGTCGATCTTTTATTTTGAGAGTATTGGACATGATTTATCTCCTTGCCTAATGTATCCCAGGCTGACTTGCTTGGAATACCTCCAAACGTGACTTTGTTTTTGATTTGGCTCTTGGGATAATCCCAATATCTAAGCCTCTCTACAGAATGATATCATTTGAGTAAGTGGAATTGAGAAAAGCAACTACAAGGACTATTAAATAAGGATTTTATTTGGCTTAATATTTCATCATGGGGTGCTCCGGTGTTAGTTAAAAAGATGGATGGAACATTAAGGCTTTATATTTATTATAGATAGTTGAATCAGGTGACCATAAAAAAAAACGAGTATTCTCTAAAGTGACGACTTGTTTGATTAACTGCAGGATGCACAGGTATTTTTAAAGATTGATTGAAGGTCGGGTTACCATCTATTGAGGATCAAGGAGGAGAATATTTCGATCACTCTTGGATAATTGTGTCATTGTATTGTATTGTATTGATGAAATTATTTGAGAGCAGGAGGAAGAAATAAAGAAATCATAATCCTCATCTTTTCATCGATTGAGCTATGATCAATTTAGAGGACTAAATTTTCTTTTAGGGGAGGAGAGTGTAACATCCCTCTTTTGAAATTTATCAATAAGGATTTATATGTAAATTGGAGGACCTATATGTAAATATAGAAATTTCAAGGACTAAACTGTTAAGTTGTAAAAAGAAAAAAAAAATAAAGAAATCCGAAAATTTCGGTTTTATCCCACCGCCTCCCACGCTCTCTCTGTTTCTCGAGGAGCGGTGGGGCGTGGGGAGAAGAAGAATAGATGTTGAGGGAGAAGAGAAGAAAAGAAGAGGGAAAAGAGAGGGAAGAGGGAGAGGAGCGAGAGTTGGCAGCAGCTAGGGCTGCAGCACCTCTGTTTCCTACAGGTGGAAACAAAGGAGAGGTGTGGGGCGTTCGAAGAGGAGAAGAAGAAGAAGAGGAAGAGAAGAGGAAGAGGAAGCAGGAGAAGAGGTTGTGAAACCTCTGTTTCCTGCGGAGGAAACAGAGGAGAGGGTGTGTGTGACGCCAGGGAGGAGGAGGGAAGAAGAAGAGGAGAAGAAGAAGAGAAGGGAAAGGAGGAGCTGTAGCCGCGGCGGTGGAAGCTGCAGTTGGAAGAGAAGAAGAGGAAGAGATGGTGAGGAAGAAGAGAAGAAGTAGAAGTGGGTGATGAGGTGGCACCTCTGTTTCCTGCAGGAGGAAACAAAGGAAAGGAGGTGCTGTTCGTCGGGGAGAAGAAGGGGAGGAAGGAGAAGAAGAGAAGAAGAAGAAAGAAAGGAGAGGAAGAGGAAGGAAGAAGGGAAGGAGATGAAGAAGAGAAGGGGAAGAAGGGGCTACTGCTGCGGCAATGGCAGCTGCAGTTGGAAGAGAAGAAGGAGAGGAAGATGAGCAGGGGAGGAAGAAGAGGCTGTGGCCGTGGCTGAGGCTGCGACTACAACAGTGCGGCTTGGAAAGAAGAGAAGGAAAGGAAGAAGAAGAGAAAGGAAGATGAGCAGGGGAGGAAGAAGAGGCTATGGCCGTGGCTGAGGCTGCGACTGTAGCAGTGCAGCTGGGAAAGAAGAGAAGGAAAGGAAGAAGAAGAGAAAGGAAAAGGGAATAAGAGAGGAAGAGGAGAAGGGGAGGCAGCTGTTGCAGTGGCAGCTGCAGCTAGAAGAGAAGGAGAGGAAATAGAGTAGGGGGGGAAGAAGAGGCTATGGTTGTGGTGGCTGCGGCCATGGCTGCGACTACGACTATGGCAGTTGCAGTTGGGAATGAAAAGAAAGGAAAGGGGGAAAAAGGGGCTGCGGACGGGATTACGGCCGCAGCGGCAGCGACTGTGTATGCAGCAGTTATGTCTGCGAAAGAAGGGGAGGAAGAAGGCAGTGCGGTGGAAGGGGCTACAACTGTGGCAGTGGCAGCGGCGGTGGTTGTGGCAGCTGCATTTGGGAAAGAAAAAGAAGGAATGAGAATAAGAGAGAGCAGGTGATTGTGCCTCGATGTTCGGCCTGAGTTGTAGTTGCGAAGAAAGAAAGAAAACAAGTGTAGAAAACAAAACAGGGAGAGGAGACGGAGGAAAAGTAGAAAAAGGATTTGAGCGTACACCTTCTTCGAATATTTGGATCAAAACCTTCGAAAGGCAAGTTTCCCGACCATTTCTCCTGTTATTGTTCTAATCTTTCCTATTACAAGTGTCCTGATCTTTCCTTACTGCAATTTTATCTCTACATTTTTTTTGAATATGAGGAACATTGAATTGTTCTAGCCTTGTATTTGATATATATCCTGTTTAGACGTAACAATTCGAATCTGTGCAACTCTTGAGATTCTGACCTTTCTACCTTGTTATGGTTATAACTTCACGTATTGACCTCTGATTTGGACAAAACTTATTTGATCAGAATATAGACTCATAAACCTTTCTTTTGATACCTTATTTTAAGAATTCAGAGTAAGTTTGTCTACCCAAACTTCTGTTTCAAATGAGCCTATAGATTATACAAAACAGGGATAGTAATTTCTGACCTTTTGATACTGATCTGCCTATAAGTCGATGTTGGAAACTCCGATTTGTTCAAATCTTATTTCATTGGAAACTAGACTCATAGATCTGTCTTTGATACCTAGATTGAAAGATTTAGAGTTCAAATATCTGCCCAGTTTTCAGTTGAAACCGACCCTATGAATTCTGTAAAATTGAGATTTGTTCTTTGATCTTGGGTTACTAAATCTATTGTAACTCTTTGTTGGAAACTTCAATTCATACGAGACTTATTCTATCTGAAAGTAAATTGAAATATCTTTTCAATGATACATTTTTTGCGTAAATTGGAGCATGATTGATAGTTTAAATCATTTGTTCAATGTGCCTCTTGAATTCTACCAGAAATCGAGCTTTGGTCGATTTCGCATATTTTGGTTTCATTCCTTTGGAAATTGATATCCTTTAGCTTTCTTCTTCAATTGTGCTTTATATTCCAGTTTCATTCCTTTGAATATAGAATTCATCTAACCTTCTTATTTGAATTGAGTTATATGTGATTGCTTGGAATCCTTGAATGCTCTTGCTTTCATTTCCTTTTAAATTTGAATACAATTGTGAAAGATTATTGCTTACTTCGCATTGATTCGTAAAGGCACATGTACGTTTTGTTGTTCCGCATGTGCTTCCGATATGTGCTATTCATTGTTCATACTATCCTTTTGTACTATGGTGTTTGTGGGATATTGTGAACCTTCGCCAGAAATGGTGAAGGGAGTTATGCATAGAGCCTGAGATGCTTTGCCGGCCCCTATGACTTCACTCAGATGAGGGTGGATGGAGCTCCCAAACGTGGGAGACTTATGTTTGGTGATCATTCAGAAATGGATGTACCATATTATGTTATGATCCCACTTCACCTTTTGTATGTTTGATATGGTATCCAGAGCTTTGGTTATGTGTTTCTATACGTGCTTTGGATACGAATGATATGAATGCAATGTCAAATTCGACGTTTGAGCTTCTGTTTCGTCTTCGTTATTGATATGCTCCGAAATGGTCTATATGCCATTGATATGTTTCGAAATGTCCCATTTGTTATTGATAAGCTCCAAAACATTTCATACCCCTTTGATATGCTCCGAAATGTTTCATTTGCTATTGTTATGCTAGAAAATGTTCCATATGTTGTTGATATGCTTCGGAACATTTCATACGCTATTGATATGCTGCAATTACTCTATGCTCCATTTGTTATGAAACAAATATGTTATGAATGAAATGCCATTTGCGATTTTGTATCTAATGAGATGATATCCTTGAATCTCATGGATTCTGTCTTGCATTGTGTTATCTTGTTTGTTTGAAACTGTCTCTTATCATGCTATATATCCTTTGTTACTTGCTGAGCTGTTTTTAGCTCACTCCGTTGTTATATAAATTTTTCAAGTCAGCTTGTCACTCTTTGAGATGTTTGAATTGGGCTTAGGCAATGGTATTTTGAATTATGGGCTAGAATTGTTGGTTATTATGTTATTGTTGTATAAGCATATTTTGTATGTAATGAAATATTGTCGATAAACCGAAATGGATATACCTTGTAAAAGTGTTAGAAGATCTCTCTTATTTGAAATTTCGGAATGTTAAGTCTAGTTTATGATGATATGAACTTGTGGTAAATGGGTGGAGTTATGATTGTGTAAATTACATAGCTTGTGGATTTATAAATGTTGTTCATGTTTGTTAAGTTGGCTTCGATGCCATAAATATGAATTATCGAGTGATATGATATATGATTATAAACTACACAGGTTTTATAGATGTGAATTTGATAGAATATTTTTCAGTGTCCTCTAATGTATGTTTGAATCCTTGAATGCTCATGCTTTCATTTCCTTTTAAATTTGAATACAATTGTGAAAGATTACTCCTTACTTCGCATTGATTCGTAAAGGCACATGTACGTTTTGTTGTTCCGCGTGTGCTTCCGATATGTGCTATTCATTGTTCATACTATCCTTTTGTACTATGGTGTTTGTGGGATATTGTGAACCTCTGCCAGAAATGGTGAAGGGAGTTATGCATAGAGCCTGAGATGCTTTGCCGGCCCCTATGACTTCACTCAGACGTGGGTGGATGGAGCTCCCAAACGTGGGAGACTTATGTTTGGTGATCATTCAGAAATGGATGTACCATATTATGTTATGGTCCTACTTCACCTTCTGTATATTTGATATGGTATCCAGAGCTTTGATTATGTGTTTCTATATGTGCTTTGGATACGAATGATATGAATGCAATGTCAAATTCGACGTTTGAGCTTCTGTTTCGTCTTCGTTATTGATATGCTCCGTAATGGTCTATATGCCATTGATATGTTTCAAAATGTCCCATTTGTTATTGATAAGCTCCAAAACATTTCATACGCCTTTGATATGCTCCGAAATGTTTCATTTGCTATTGTTATGTTTCGAAATGTTCCATATGTTGTTGATATGCTTCAGAACATTTCATACGCTCTTGATTTGCTCCAATTACTCTATGCTCCATTTGTTATGAAAAAAATTGTTATGAATGAAATGACATTTGCGATTCTGTATCTAATGAGATGATATCCTTGAATCTCTTGGATTCTGTCTTGCATTGTGATATCTTATTTGTTTGAAACTGTCTCTTATCATGCTATATATCCTTTGTTACTTGCTGAGCTGTTTTTAGCTCACTCCGTTGTTATATAAATTTTTCAGGTCAGCTTGTCACTCTTTGAGATGTTTGAATTGGGCTTAGGCAATGGTATTTTAAATTATGGGCAAGAATTGTTGGTTATTATGTTATTGTTGTATAAGCATATTTTGTATGTAATGAAATATTGTCGATAAACCGAAATGGATATACCTTGTAAAACTGTTAGAAGATCTCTCTTATTTGAAATTTCGGAATGTTAAGTCTAGTTTATGATGATATGAACTTGTGGTAAATGGGTGGAGTTATGATTGTGTAAATTACATAGCTTGTGGATTTATAAATGTTGTTCATGTTTGTTAAGTTGGCTTGGATGCCATAAATATGAATTATCGAGTGATGTGATATATGATTATAAACTACACAGGTTTTATAGATGTGAATTTGATAGAATATTTTGAGGTGTCCTCTAATGTATGTTTGAATCCTTGAATGCTCTTGCTTTCATTTCCTTTTAAATTTGAATACAATTGTGAAAAATTATTGCTTACTTCGCATTGATTCGTAAAGGCACATGTACGTTTTGTTGTTCCGCGTGTGCTTCCGATATGTGCTATTCATTGTTCATACTATCGTTTTGTATTATGGTGTTTGTGGGATATTGTGAACCTTCGCCAGAAATGGTGAAGGGAGTTATGCATAGAGCCTGAGATGCTTTGCCGGCCCCTATGAATTCACTCAGACGTGGGTGGATGGAGCTCCCAAACGTGGGAGACTTATGTTTGGTTATAATCAGAAATGGATGTACCATATTATGTTATGGTCCTACTTCACCTTCTGTATGTTTGATATGGTATCCAAAGCTTTTGTTATGTGTTTCTATACGTGCTTTGGAAACGAATGATATGAATGCAATGTCAAATTCGACGTTTGAGCTTCTGTTTCGTCTTCGTTATTGATATGCTCCGAAATGGTCTACATGCCATTGATATATTTCGAAATGTCCCATTTGTTATTGATAAGCTCCAAAACATTTCATACGCCTTTGATATGCTCCGAAATGTTTCATTTGCTATTGTTATGCTTCGAAATGTTCCATATGTTGTTGATATGCTTCGTAACATTTCATACGCTATTGATTTGCTCCAATTACTCTATGCTCCATTTGTTATGAAAAAATTTGTTATGAATGAAATGACATTTGCGATTCTGTATCTAATGAGATGATATCCTTGAATCTCTTGGATTCTGTCTTGCATTGTGATATCTTGTTTGTTTGAAACTGTCTCTTATCATGCTATATATCCTTTGTTACTTGCTGAGCTGTTTTTAGCTCACTCCATTGTTATATAAATTTTTCAGGTCAGCTTGTCACTCTTTGAGATGTTTGAATTGGGCTTAGGCAATGATATTTTAAATTATGGGCAAGAATTGTTGGTTATTATGTTATTGTTGTATAAGCATATTTTGTATGTAATGAAATATTGTCGATAAACCGAAATGGATATACCTTGTAAAAGTGTTAGAAGATATCTCTTATTTGAAATTTCGGAATGTTAAGTCTAGTTTATGATGATATGAACTTGTGGTAAAAGGGTGGAGTTATGATTGTGTAAATTACATAGCTTGTGGATTTATAAATGTTGTTCATGTTTGTTAAGTTGGCTTGGATGCCATAAATATGAATTATCGAGTGATGTGATATATGATTATAAACTACACAGGTTTTATAGATGTGAATTTGATAGAATATTTTTCAGTGTCCTCTAATGTATGTTTGAATCCTTGAATGCTCTTGCTTTCATTTCCTTTTAAATTTGAATACAATTGTGAAAGATTATTGCTTACTTCGCATTGATTCGTAAAGGCACATGTACGTTTTGTTGTTCCGCGTGTGCTTCCGATATGTGCTATTCATTGTTCATACTATCCTTTTGTACTATGGTGTTTGTGGGATATTGTGAACCTTCGCCAGAAATGGTGAAGGGAGTTATGCATAGAGCCTGAGATGCTTTGCCGGCCCCTATGACTTCACTCAGACGTGGGTGGATGGAGCTCCCAAACGTGGGAGACTTATGTTTGGTTATCATTCAGAAATGGATGTACCATATTATGTTATGGTCCTACTTCACCTTCTGTATGTTTGATATGGTATCCAGAGCTTTGGTTATGTGTTTCTATACGTGCTTTGGATACGAATGATATGAATGCAATGTCAAATTCGACGTTTGAGCTTCTGTTTCGTCTTCGTTATTGATATGCTCCGAAATGGTCTATATGCCATTGATATGTTTCAAAATGTCCCATTTGTTATTGATAAGCTCCAAAACATTTCATACGCCTTTGATATGCTCCGAAATGTTTCATTTGCTATTGTTATGCTACGAAATGTTCCATATGTTGTTGATATGCTTCGGAACATTTCATACACTATTGATATGCTGCAATTACTCTATGCTCCATTTGTTATGAAACAAATATGTTATGAATGAAATGACATTTGCGATTTTGTATCTAATGAGATGATATCCTTGAATCTCATGGAATCTGTCTTGCATTGTGATATCTTGTTTGTTTGAAACTGTCTCTTATCATGCTATATATCCTTTGTTACTTGCTGAGCTGTTTTTAGCTCACTCCGTTGTTATATAAAATTTTCAGGTCAGCTTGTCACTCTTTGAGATGTTTGAATTGGGCTTAGGCAATGGTATTTTGAATTATGGGCATGAATTATTGGTTATTATGTTATTGTTGTATAAGCATATTTTGTATGTAATGAAATATTGTCGATAAACAGAAATGGATATACCTTGTAAAAGTGTTAGAAGATCTCTCTTATTTGAAATTTCGGAATGTTAAGTCTAGTTTATGATTATATGAACTTGTGGTAAATGGGTGGAGTTATGATTGTATAAATTACATAGCTTGTGGATTTATAAATGTTGTTCATGTTTGTTAAGTTGGCTTCGATGCCATAAATATGAATTATCGAGTGATGTGATATATGATTATAAACTACACAGGTTTTATAGATGAGAATTTGATAGAATATTTTTCAGTGTCCTCTAATGTATGTTTGAATCCTTGAATGCTCTTGCTTTCATTTCCTTTTAAATTTGAATACAATTGTGAAAGATTATTGCTTACTTTGCATTGATTCGTAAAGGCACATGTACGTTTTGTTGTTCCGCATGTGCTACCGATATGTGCTATTCATTGTTCATACTATCCTTTTGTACTATGGTGTTTGTGGGATATTGTGAACCTTCGCCAGAAATGGTGAAGGGAGTTATGCATAGAGCCTGAGATGCTTTGCCGGCCCCTATGACTTCACTCAGACGTGGGTGGATGGAGCTCCCAAACGTGGGAGACTTATGTTTGGTGATCATTCAGAAATGGATGTACCATATTATTTTATGGTCCCACTTCACCTTCTGTATGTTTGATATGGTATCCAGAGCTTTGGTTATGTGTTTCTATACGTGCTTTGGATACGAATGATATGAATGCAATGTCAAATTCGACGTTTGAGCTTCTGTTTCGTCTTCGTTATTGATATGCTCCGAAATGGTCTATATGCCATTGATATGTTTCGAAATGTCCTATCTGTTATTGATAAGCTCCAAAACATTTCATACGCCTTTGATATTCTCCGAAATGTTTCATTTGCTATTGTTATGCTTCGAAATGTTCCATATGTTGTTGATATGCTTCGTAACATTTCATACGCTATTGATTTGCTCCAATTACTCTATGCTCCATTTGTTATGAAAAAATTTGTTATGAATGAAATGACATTTGCGATTCTGTATCTAATGAGATGATATCCTTGAATCTCTTGGATTCTGTCTTGCATTGTGATATCTTGTTTGTTTGAAACTGTCTCTTATCATGCTATATATCCTTTGTTACTTGCTGAGCTGTTTTTAGCTCACTCCATTGTTATATAAATTTTTCAGGTCAGCTTGTCACTCTTTGAGATGTTTGAATTGGGCTTAGGCAATGATATTTTAAATTATGGGCAAGAATTGTTGGTTATTATGTTATTGTTGTATAAGCATATTTTGTATGTAATGAAATATTGTCGATAAACCGAAATGGATATACCTTGTAAAAGTGTTAGAAGATATCTCTTATTTGAAATTTCGGAATGTTAAGTCTAGTTTATGATGATATGAACTTGTGGTAAAAGGGTGGAGTTATGATTGTGTAAATTACATAGCTTGTGGATTTATAAATGTTGTTCATGTTTGTTAAGTTGGCTTGGATGCCATAAATATGAATTATCGAGTGATGTGATATATGATTATAAACTACACAGGTTTTATAGATGTGAATTTGATAGAATATTTTTCAGTGTCCTCTAATGTATGTTTGAATCCTTGAATGCTCTTGCTTTCATTTCCTTTTAAATTTGAATACAATTGTGAAAGATTATTGCTTACTTCGCATTGATTCGTAAAGGCACATGTACGTTTTGTTGTTCCGCGTGTGCTTCCGATATGTGCTATTCATTGTTCATACTATCCTTTTGTACTATGGTGTTTGTGGGATATTGTGAACCTTCGCCAGAAATGGTGAAGGGAGTTATGCATAGAGCCTGAGATGCTTTGCCGGCCCCTATGACTTCACTCAGACGTGGGTGGATGGAGCTCCCAAACGTGGGAGACTTATGTTTGGTTATCATTCAGAAATGGATGTACCATATTATGTTATGGTCCTACTTCACCTTCTGTATGTTTGATATGGTATCCAGAGCTTTGGTTATGTGTTTCTATACGTGCTTTGGATACGAATGATATGAATGCAATGTCAAATTCGACGTTTGAGCTTCTGTTTCGTCTTCGTTATTGATATGCTCCGAAATGGTCTATATGCCATTGATATGTTTCAAAATGTCCCATTTGTTATTGATAAGCTCCAAAACATTTCATACGCCTTTGATATGCTCCGAAATGTTTCATTTGCTATTGTTATGCTACGAAATGTTCCATATGTTGTTGATATGCTTCGGAACATTTCATACGCTATTGATATGCTGCAATTACTCTATGCTCCATTTGTTATGAAACAAATATGTTATGAATGAAATGACATTTGCGATTTTGTATCTAATGAGATGATATCCTTGAATCTCATGGAATCTGTCTTGCATTGTGATATCTTGTTTGTTTGAAACTGTCTCTTATCATGCTATATATCCTTTGTTACTTGCTGAGCTGTTTTTAGCTCACTCCGTTGTTATATAAAATTTTCAGGTCAGCTTGTCACTCTTTGAGATGTTTGAATTGGGCTTAGGCAATGGTATTTTGAATTATGGGCATGAATTATTGGTTATTATGTTATTGTTGTATAAGCATATTTTGTATGTAATGAAATATTGTCGATAAACAGAAATGGATATACCTTGTAAAAGTGTTAGAAGATCTCTCTTATTTGAAATTTCGGAATGTTAAGTCTAGTTTATGATTATATGAACTTGTGGTAAATGGGTGGAGTTATGATTGTATAAATTACATAGCTTGTGGATTTATAAATGTTGTTCATGTTTGTTAAGTTGGCTTCGATGCCATAAATATGAATTATCGAGTGATGTGATATATGATTATAAACTACACAGGTTTTATAGATGAGAATTTGATAGAATATTTTTCAGTGTCCTCTAATGTATGTTTGAATCCTTGAATGCTCTTGCTTTCATTTCCTTTTAAATTTGAATACAATTGTGAAAGATTATTGCTTACTTTGCATTGATTCGTAAAGGCACATGTACGTTTTGTTGTTCCGCATGTGCTACCGATATGTGCTATTCATTGTTCATACTATCCTTTTGTACTATGGTGTTTGTGGGATATTGTGAACCTTCGCCAGAAATGGTGAAGGGAGTTATGCATAGAGCCTGAGATGCTTTGCCGGCCCCTATGACTTCACTCAGACGTGGGTGGATGGAGCTCCCAAACGTGGGAGACTTATGTTTGGTGATCATTCAGAAATGGATGTACCATATTATTTTATGGTCCCACTTCACCTTCTGTATGTTTGATATGGTATCCAGAGCTTTGGTTATGTGTTTCTATACGTGCTTTGGATACGAATGATATGAATGCAATGTCAAATTCGACGTTTGAGCTTCTGTTTCGTCTTCGTTATTGATATGCTCCGAAATGGTCTATATGCCATTGATATGTTTCGAAATGTCCTATCTGTTATTGATAAGCTCCAAAACATTTCATACGCCTTTGATATTCTCCGAAATGTTTCATTTGCTATTGTTATGCTTCGAAATGTTCCATATGTTGTTGATATGCGTCGGAACATTTCATACTTTATTGATATGCTCCAATTACTCTATGCTCCATTTGTTATGAAACAAATATGTTATGAATGAAATGACATTTGCGATTCTGTATCTAATGAGATGATATCCTTGAATCTCTTGGATTCTGTCTTGCATTGTGATATCTTGTTTGTTTGAAACTGTCTCTTATCATGTTATATATCCTTTGTTACTTGCTGAGCTGTTTTTAGCTCACTCCGTTGTTATATAAATTTTTCTAGTCAGCTTGTCACTCTTTGAGATGTTTGAATTGGGCTTAGGCAATGGTATTTTGAATTATGGGCAAGAATTGTTGGTTATTATGTTATTGTTGTATAAGCATATTTTGTGTGTAATGAAATATTGTCGATAAACCGAAATGGATATACCTTGTAAAAGTGTTAGAAGATCTCTCTTATTTGAAATTTCGGAATGTTAAGTCTAGTTTATGATGATATGAACTTGTGGTAAAAGGGTGGAGTTATGATTGTGTAAATTACATAGCTTGTGGATTTATAAATGTTGTTCATGTTTGTTAAGTTGGCTTGGATGCCATAAATATGAATTATCGAGTGATGTGATATATGATTATAAACTACACAGGATTTATAGATGTGAATTTGATAGAATATTTTTCAGTGTCCTCTAATGTATGTTTGAATCCTTGAATGCTCTTGCTTTCATTTCCTTTTAAATTTGAATACAATTGTGAAAGATTATTGCTTACTTCGCATTGATTCGTAAAGGCACATGTATGTTTTGTTGTTCCGCATGTGCTTCCGATATGTGCTATTCATTGTTCATACTATCCTATCCTTTTGTACTATGGTGTTTGTGGGATATTGTGAACCTTCGCCAGAAATGGTGAAGGGAGTTATGCATAGAGCCTGAGATGCTTTGCCGGCCCCTATGACTTCACTCAGACGTGGGTGGATGGAGCTCCCAAACGTCGGAGACTTATGTTTGGTTATCATTCAGAAATGGATGTACCATATTATGTTATGGTCCTACTTCACCTTCTGTATGTTTGATATGGTATCCAGAGCTTTGGTTATGTGTTTCTATACGTGCTTTGGAAACGAATGATACGAATGCAATGTCAAATTCGACGTTTGAGCTTCTGTTTCGTCTTCGTTATTGATATGCTCCGAAATGGTCTATATGCCATTGATATGTTTCGAAATGTCCCATTTGTTATTGATAAGCTCCAAAACATTTCATACGCCTTTGATATGCTCCGAAATGTTTCATTTGCTATTGTTATGCTTCGAAATGTTCCATATGTTGTTGATATGCTTCGGAACATTTCATACGCTATTGATTTGCTCCAATTACTCCATGCTCCATTTGTTATGAAAAAATTTGTTATGAATGAAATGACATTTGCGATTCTGTATCTAATGAGATGATATCCTTGAATCTCTTGGATTCTGTCTTGCATTGTGATATCTTGTTTGTTTGAAACTGTCTCTTATCATGCTATATATCCTTTGTTACTTGCTGAGCTGTTTTTAGCTCACTCCGTTGTTATATAAATTTTTCAGGTCAGCTTGTCACTCTTTGAGATGTTTGAATTGGGCTTAGGCAATGGTATTTTGAATTATGGGCAAGAATTGTTGGTTATTATGTTATTGTTGTATAAGAATATTTTGTATGTAATGAAATATTGTCGATAAACCGAAATGGATATACCTTGTAAAAGTGTTAGAAGATCTCTCTTATTTGAAATTTCGGAATGTTAAGTCTAGTTTATGATGATATGAACTTGTGGTAAATGGGTGGAGTTATGATTGTGTAAATTACATAGCTTGTGGATTTATAAATGTTGTTCATGTTTGTTAAGTTGGCTTCGATGCCATAAATATGAATTATCGAGTGATGTGATATATGATTATAAACTACACAGGTTTTATGGATGTGAATTTGATAGAATATTTTTCAGTGTCCTCTAATGTATGTTTGAATCCTTGAATGCTCTTGCTTTCATTTCCTTTTAAATTTGAATACAATTGTGAAAGATTATTGCTTACTTCGTATTGATTCGTAAAGGCACATGTACATTTTGTTGTTCCGCGTGTGCTTCCGATATGTGCTATTCATTGTTCATACTATCCTTTTGTACTATGGTGTTTGTGGGATATTGTGAACCTTCGCCAGAAATGGTGAAGGGAGTTATGCATAGAGCCTGAGATGCTTTGCCGGCCCCTATGACTTCACTCAGACGTGGGTGGATGGAGCTCCCAAACGTGGGAGACTTATGTTTGGTGATCATTCAGAAATGGATGTACCATATTATGTTATGGTCCCACTTCACCTTTTGTATGTTTGATATGGTATCCAGATCTTTGGTTATGTGTTTCTATACGTGCTTTGGATACGAATGATATGAATGCAATGTCAAATTCGACGTTTGAGCTTCTGTTTCGTCTTCGTTATTGATATGCTCCGAAATGGTCTATATGCCATTGATATGTTTCGAAATGTCCCATTTGTTATTGATAAGCTCCAAAACATTTCATACGCCTTTGATATTCTCCGAAATGTTTCATTTGCTATTGTTATGCTTCGAAATGTTCCATATGTTGTTGATATGCTTCGGAACATTTCATACTTTATTGATATGCTCCAATTACTCTATGCTCCATTTGTTATGAAACAAATATGTTATGAATGAAATGACATTTGCGATTCTGTATCTAATGAGATGATATCCTTGAATCTCTTGGATTCTGTCTGGCATTGTGATATCTTGTTTGTTTGAAACTGTCTCTTATCATGCTATATATCCTTTGTTACTTACTGAGCTGTTTTTAGCTCACTCCGTTGTTATATAAATTTTTCAGGTCAGCTTATCACTCTTTAAGATGTTTGAATTGGTCTTAGGCAATGGTATTTTGAATTATGGGCAAGAATTGTTGGTTATTATGTTATTGTTGTATAAGCATATTTTGTGTGTAATGAAATATTGTCGATAAACCGAAATGGATATACCTTGTAAAACTGTTAGAAGATCTCTCTTATTTGAAATTTCGGAATGTTAAGTCTAGTTTATGATGATATGAACTTATGGTAAAAGGGTGGAGTTATGATTGTATAAATTACATAGCTTGTGGATTTATAAATGTTGTTCATGTTTGTTAAGTTGGCTTGGATGCCATAAATATGAATTATCGAGTGATGTGATATATGATTATAAACTACACAGGATTTATAGATGTGAATTTGATAGAATATTTTTCAGTGTCCTCTAATGTATGTTTGAATCCTTGAATGCTCTTGCTTTCATTTCCTTTTAAATTTGAATAA